>NC_142354.1:9917500-10190000 GCF_059441175.1 Urocampus carinirostris
CTGCTGATTTTTCTCTTGTGCTTCTCTGGGTATTGTCTCGCTGGCCAAATTTATAACCTCTGTTGGCCTGAAATGGCCCACAGATCGCATGTTTGACACCTGTGGTTTCGGGGGTTCCGGGGGCGAGCAAGAAAAAAATTTGTATTCATGTTCAAAACATACACGTAAAGTATGGGATAAACGTTAAGTTGACAGGTAGGTTCATGTAAAGCGATAGTGAGAAAGAGAAAAAGGGAAGAAGAGAAAGAAAAGAAAGAGAAAAATAAATGGAAAGAGAGAGAGAGGAGTGAGAAACCGAGAAAGAAAAAGAGAAAATGAGGATTAGAAGAAGGAGAAAGAGACAAAGAGGACAGGAGAAAGAGGGAAAAAAAGAAAAAGAGAGCGATAGAGAAAGGAATCCAGTTGTTTTGTGAGTAGCGCCCGTCTTCAGCGCGACATCGAGCGGACATAATTGAACCTGCAGCTTGTTTCTGGCCGCGTTGTCTCGCGGGCCTGAACCGGCCTGCGGGCCGCACGCTCGACCCCCGCGACCAACAGTAATCAGAAAAAGAAACCAAAAAAGTCACAATATATATTTCTTTCCCCGTGCCGGGATTGGTCGTCGCCATTGTCTGGGCCACGTCCGATGCCCTGCATATCTCAGCCGCGGCAGGGTAAATATTGACATAAGCGCCAGGCGGATCGGAGGTGTGTTGCTGCTAGCGCATGAGAAGGTATTTGTTGTATTGACTGTATGCGGCGTCTGGGTGTGAACATTTCTTCTTTTTTTTCGCTTTCCAGCCGGTGTGTATGTGCAGCTGGCAAGCAGTAGATTTGAAAAACAGATAAAGACTGACATGTGTGCCGTGTGCGTGAGAAGGCCTCTTCTAAGTATGACTTTGGCATGTTACGACTTTGATTTATCGTTTGCCTTATTCGCCGCGCGCCGTGTGAAGTGTTTAGGGGTGAAAAGGACGCGTTCAGGTACCCTGCGGCGGACCGGCGTGCCCGCCAAACGGCGGATCGTCCCCCGGGACAAGCAGCTGCAGGAAGCCTTGAGTGACAACTCCCGAGTTTTGCACCGGGGAAAAGGGAGGAATGTGACGGGCTACAATCTCAATAAACGGCATTTCTGAAGGAAATTACAAAGCGGGAAATCTATTAAAGTGTAATGCGCAGAGTTTGACACTGAAAATTCACATCATAAAATCGAAAACAGGTTGTAGAAAGAAAACGTTACTTTAAAAAAAAGTAGTTATAGTTACTTATTGCTTCTTCCAAGAGGTAACCGAGTTGGTAGCCAAATTACTCTTAAGTAAAAATAACAATGTACGAGGGAAATCAAGTACTTCTGTTGCTTTAAAAAATCAGTTGTTGTATGTCAAAGAATTTGAAATTTTCTGATCTGTATTTGAGTCAAGTCAAAGAGGAAATAACAGACAGGTGTCAGGACCAGAACGGAGACAGGACCCCCTTGCGCTACGTTTCTCTCAGTTTTATTAGAAGAAAGGAAAGGGTTGCACCCACGATCCGGTGTTTGCTGGACGCGGGAAGCAGGTCGCTCCGAACGCGGAAGTGGGACTTCCGTGGCGAGCGATGGCGGTGTCGGGAACGGAAAAAACGGGACAGGAGAGGAAAAAAACGTGGTTGGGATAGGAAACAAGTCGAAAGCCAGGAAACAGAGTGGAGCAAAAACAGGTGGGAGTCTGGGTTGAAAAAGCTTGCCTAGAGTACACTGAGGTTCGCAGACGGACTGACAACCAGTGACAGATAGACGTGGGTTAAAATAGGGACATGGAGCCAATCAGAGTCCGAGGCAGTTGGCGCCAAATGAGCGGGCACAGGTGATTCACATCGGTAATCATGACAACAGGTACTTGTAAAATACAACCTTGTATTATTTCTTGCACCTCACCAGCAACATATTTAGCCTATACTTGAAAATGCGACAAAAATAAACAGGAAAGAATATAATAAAATAACGATCAGCAGTTAACAGTAAAAAGCAAGTTTAATGAATTAAATCTAACTCTCATAGTCTGAGACAACTTGTCAAGTAGACATGAGCCACTATGCTTCAAGTATCTTGTTCACAAGAGTCAACTGTAAAAAAATATGAAGTGAACTTCACTTTATAGCAATGAGTACGGCTCGGAGGTAAAATTGTACTCATGCAAATCTTATCTGTAGCACTTCAAATTTGATGAGTGCAGAGTCATGTCTAGCGCGCACACAGTGCGACATAGCGCTAGAAAAATAACAGTTCTGTCCATTTTATAAAGAGCATATTTCCCACGACAGTTTACGGCCATGACGTCACACCAACAGAACCCGTTTTGGCTGTGCATCGCTAGGGAATCCTTTACATAAGAGCTCATTAAAAAAATTGAAGTTCACTGTTGAGACACTTTATGTTGAAAACCCACAGAAAAACGAAAAAAAGCGGAATTCTCTGCGCGAAGATATCCACAAAAGAAATAAAACTCCAGAAACTGACCACAAACCGATGTAAAGCGAGCCCTTCGAAGAAGCTTTTTACTAGCGGTGCAAGACGCAACTGTCTGTTCTTTATTTTGCGCAATAGAAGGAAGTCAAAACAGGATTTCTGTTAAGTTTTATCAATAAGATATTTTCTGTGTCTTAGCTTCCACGGTTTTGTTAGTCGTTAGCCAGTTTCGCCAACCATTGGGCAACAACGCCAAAAACATAATGTCAATAAACGTAATTTGTGAAGGAAATCAGAAAGCGTGAAATAACTAAATAAATGAACAGAATTTTCAGCACCAGAAAATCCAAAACAGAAAACCCCAAAAAGCATGCGGTGATGACAACCAAGGTGAGGCAAGCCGTTTGAAGCTGCTTTTCATTTGGAGGCAAGTTTGTGCACAACTTGACTGGGAATTCTTTATTTTGCACGAAATATTTGCTGCCAAATATGACTAAAAGTGCATATTTGGTTTCAACTGAATGAAAAAACAATTAAGTTGTGATCACATCATATCGAAGGTGGGTTAAATAAACAGAGAGTTTGTATTTTCCTTTTTTGTCTGTAACTTAAAGGGATGGTGTGTATTAGTAAGTGCCTCCAAGTGGTAAAACAATATTGATTTGAATAATAAGCAAAAAAAATCATATAAACGTGCCCTTTTTTATCTTAAGCACATGGAAGGTCAAGAAATGTGTATTTTTTACATGTATTTGTTTACAGCACATGAGAAGGAGCTTACATGATTGTCGGATATTTTGCTGCAACGGGAACCCCAATAAACCCAAACTGAAGGACACTGAGCAGAAAAAAAATCAAGAAAATGCATTTTTGGTCACTTTGAGTCTCCAAACACCAGGAGTCTCCATCCTTTTTTTAATCCAAGAGCTTCTTTTTGTTACTAATTAGCACAACGGGCACCCAGTTTTACATGGATTTCTAAAATAGAAACTTAACTAAATGGATTGCTCAATAGCTAAAAGGGTAATTTGATGGTTGGCTAGAAAGTTAAACAGGTAAAAAACTTAAAGGGCGCTAGATAGTCAAGTCAAGGTGTGTTTATTTGTATAGCCCTTAATCACAAAGAGTTTCAAAGGGCTGCACAGACCACAGATTATTGCAAACCACAGACTATTATGACACCATCCCCTGATCTAAAACCTACATGAAGGCAAGGAAAAACTCAAAAAACTCAACATGAGGAAAATGAATAAAACCTTGAGAAGGGACCGCACATGAGGTCATCCCCTTCCAGGATGACCAGGCTGCAATAGATGCTGCAGTAACAAATAATACACAGATATTGTCAACATGAAATATAGGTTATTCATATGCTATAGAATAGAAGTGTGTTAAAAACCTAGATTTAAACAGTCCCACTGAGGTTACAGATCAAATCTCAGGGGGAAGAGCATTCCACAGCACTGGGTCCTGAATGGAGAACGCTATCGAACAAGATAGCATGCAAAATTGTAAAAAGCTAGCTAGGTAGCTAGGTAGAAAGTATAAGAGGTAGCCAGATAGTGAGCTAAAAAACTGCACATTATTTGTTCATTCACTTTACAAAACACATAAAGGAATTCAGTTTGTTGTATTTCCTGTAAAATAAATCAATAAAAATATGAATACATAAATGTGTTTATTACATGAACAGATTCTCATTCTACTCTCTTCATTCCTTAAAAAAAATTATCCTTACATGAATAGATTTTTTTGGTCCATGAAGCCCATGAACTGGAATTGATTTATATGAATTTCTCTCATTACAAGTTATGTTGCAACTTTGTTGTGACTATGCAATTACAAGGATAATCATTGGAAGTAGGTTTGAATAGACTCAGTCAATCAAAAGAAAAATCATTTTACTAGAAAATCACAATGACCCAGCTCCTGTGAACCATTTTCCCAACAGGTCTGCGGGCACCTCGGCTGTCCTTATAGCCACCACATTGGAAACCCCTGTACTACACCATTCGGTGACACCCAGTGGTGGATTGTTACAAAGTGTCCCTTTAAAAACGTGGTTATTTTGTTCCAAGAGCTAATCCGTATGTAAATAAGTAGACTAAAACACAAATGGGGACCAATTCAATTTGTTTATATCAAAGGCAAACGTTGAAAGAGCGACTTGAAAAACGTGGCAGATGCTTGGGCACCGCCCGGATGACAAACAAGTCCGATCTTCAGAAGCAAACGGAGGACAAAGCGCGTTAGACGGCGCGGCGGACGAGCAAAATCAATCCTTCTTCAAGGCTTCCTTTATTGGACCTTGTACAGCCTCCTCCGTCTTTGTTAGGCTTTAATTAATTCATAATAGCGAAACAAATTACCTTTGCATGGATGAAAATGACACCTAAATGCGGCGTGGCACTTTGGCATTTTGCTGATTAAATTATCTGCACAGATTGCTCCAGTTTGATGGAGCGGCGTTTTCTTAATGGAGTCGTGTACGATTATTAAGTTTGAAATAACAATTCCAGATGCTGGGGAGGCAGGGACAAGTGGTGGGATGGTAGTATTCTATAAACCCTGTGTATTCTATTCCGAATAAATGTATAAACGAACACCTACAAATATTCCACATACAACATACATCATTTTTGCTGGGGACGCATTGGGTCAAATCAACGTGCGTCCCCGGGACGCAACGTTTTTGACCCCAAATTGTCATTATTACCCGATTACTTTGATTTTTTAAACATAGATCTACCGCACTCCAAACTTTTTGTCAGGCAGATTCGCCATCCGCCATTGTTGTTTTGGTCTCGCGCCGATCTCGGCAAACGAGATCTCGTTGCTTCGAGATGACGTCATTGTTGTGGCGGTTGTCGAGTGAAAGAGAAGTATGCCTCCGAAAAAATAAAAAATTGGTAATTTCTTCAGTGTCGGTAATAAGTTGAAAAAGAACACAGAAAGTGGTAACAACGGCAATAATTCCGGCACGAAAAAACGGCGGAGAAATTCTTCAGAAGAACACGAAAGGCAAGGAAAACACGCGTTTTGAAGCGAACGATTCGACGAAAGAAAATAAATAAAAGAATACTAGCAAGAAAAGGACTTTTCTGCCAAAATGGACTAAATTATATTCCTGGTTACGCTATGAGGATGATAATGGATTGGACCTTGAGAACGCATTACAACTATGGCGGGACAGCAAACCACAAAGAATATATGAACTGAAAAATTTGAAGTGATAACTGCTTTGTACAGTGGACCCTCGGTTTTCGAACGCCTCTCAGTTCGAACAAATCGGTTCTGGACCAAAAATTTTTAGAAATTCTTGCTTCGCTTTTAGTTAAAAAAAATCAAACGCCGGTACGCTAGGGGCAATGCTGAGCGGCGTACGAGTGTAGATTGCCCCCACCCCTCGTGAAAAACTGTTGTCATGGCAACGCGCACTCCTTCTCTGCTTTCGTTTTTCAAAAGCGGTGAAGGGAGTGTTTTAACTCCTAATTATGCCTCGGAAGAAGGTTGGTGCAAGCAGCAAAGTTGCTACAGGTGAAAAAAGAGGAGTAGTGCGTACAACTATTGCATTTAAGAAAGAAGTAATAGCAAAACATGAAGAAGGTGTGCGAGTTTCCCTTCTTTCAGGAATACAGCATGGCTTCTGCAGACAACCGCCAAGGTAAGAAATCCAACTCATAATTCTTTTCTTTATCCTTTAACTGCTCACCACTTGTTGTGGAGACCCGGGTGCTAAATGACATGTAAACGACCTGATTTTTTTATTTTTACACGTTCATGTTAGCGTAATCTTTCATACGGAAGATTACGCTGACGCGAACGTACGATTAGCCTGGGTTAGCTTCATGTTCACTTTCGTGGTAAACTTTTAGGGTGTTGAAACGGATTAAAACAATTTTACATTACTTTTAATGGGAAAAAACGACTTCGGTGATCGTACAAATCGGTTTTCGTACGAAGAAATGGAACGGATTATGGTCGAGAACCGAGGTTCCACTGTATTACCAATTAACTGTGATGATTAAAACTGCATGAATATATAAATATTTCAGAAATATAATTTTTTAAGTGTACAATATTGTGAACTGAAAAATCTGAAGTGATAACTGCTTTGTATTACCAATAAACTGATAATTAAAACTAAAAATATCGATTAATATAATTATTTCAGCAATAATATTTTGTATAATGCACAATATTGTTGTGAACTGAAAAATCTTGAAGTGATAACTGATTTGTATTACCAATAAACTGTGATGTGATGATTAAAACTGAATGAATATATATATAGATTTATATTATACATATTTGTCGCCGATTTACAAATTCAACCGCGAAAACACTAAATTTTGGGGACCCATAGATCTCTGTTGGGACCCATAGATTTTTGAGCATGCGAGTCCCTGGGACCCATCACTTTTCAGAGGTAAAATGAACACTGCATACAGTAACTAAATGAAGACATAAACAAAATGCGTAATACTTAAATATATGACATAAATGCAATTTGATCCATTGATTTGTGCATTCTGACTGGCTGGCAACCGGTTCTGGGTGTCCCATGCCCGAAGATAGCTGGGATGGGCTCCAGCACCCCCGCGACCCTACTGAGGATAAGCGGTGCAGATAATGGATGGATTTGTGCATTATGTCATTTATTTTGTACTTTATTTTTGCCGTGTACGTTTCCTATGTGCAGTGGTTAGCACAGTCGTCTAACACAAGATATGTTTGCACCAGTTCTTGAACCGGGGACCTATGTCGGCTTGGAGAGGAATGGGCGCCACCAGGCTATACTTGCCCAAGACGCACCGTCGTAAAGGGTTTCCGCTACGACCCATGTGGTTAGGGGAAAAACACACCCGCCCTCCATTTTGTCACAACAAGATATTATTCAACTGAAGAGCCGGCGCAGTTGCCTGAACCGTTTATCTATTGGTTGATAAGTGATGCAGCGGATCGGCACATTCGTCAACCAACCAATAGGTGAAAAGCTCAGCCATTTTGACCCGCCCAACTCGCAGTGGCTAGCGCGTGTGCGGCACAGTTCTGAGGTCATGAGATCAAACCTTCCTGTGTGGAGTTTGCAGGTTCTCCCCGTGCTCGCGTGGGTTTCCTCCCACATTCCAAAAACATTCATGTCAGGTTAATTAGCCGGCCCAAATTGTCCTTAGGTGTGAATGAGCGAGTGAGTTGTCCCCGTGTGCCCTGCGAATGGCTGGCAAGCAGTTCAGGGTGTCCCCTGCCCACTGCCTGAAGATAACTGGGATGGGCACCAGCACCCCTGCGACCCTACGGAAGATAAGCGGTGCAGATAATGGCTGGATGGATGAAACAAATTACAGAATGCATATATGCACAAATTGCATTCATGTTAAATATTTACATGATAAACTTATGTGTTCCATCATTTAAAAGAAAAATATTTGATTTAGTACTTATTTATATACATAGCAGGATTGCCCCTCCGCACATAAAATGGGCCTTCGAAAATCTCATAGTCAAAGTGTCTTAATCTTCCTTTCTCATCAGCTTTGTTCACCAGTTTGAGGATGTCGACCCGGACAATAAAATGACAATAAGAACACTCCCTGCTGGCGATACAATAAAACGGCCTTGAAGCCAGAAAGAAAGCAGCTTTGCAAAAGCAAAGAATGCCCAACAGTCTTTACTCTCCTTTTCATATATATATATATAAAGATAGATTATATTAAGCAGATAGCAGCTGAGCTTTATCTTATGGCCGAGTCAAAAAAGGAAAAACATTCTCCTGCTCATAAAGTGACAAGAAATACAAACATAAAAGTACATCGAGGGGCAAAGTACACGCGGGATGAAACACTTCCTGACAAAACATTGGGAACATGCTCACACAGTCGAGCCCCGATATAAATCCATTCTCAGGTGAGGATCGCGAGGTGAAACTGCCGTATAGCGAAGTAGTAACCTTTAGTAATTAGCTTCACACCCCCAGTACCACAAGTAAAAACTTTGAAATAACAAAATAGTAAATAGTAAGGACTACTTATATGTAATATACATGTATATGGTGAAATAACATAAAACAATAACTTGTAAAAGATGACATTAGCTTAACCTTTGGTGTGACATGTCCTGAGCTGGTATAATGGAGATAGAGAGTGGATGCAGAGGGAGAGTGGGAGACAGCAGATTAAACGTCATTGGCCATCAGCTGTATTGTTCGTCACTCAATTCAAACAGTTATTAGTACTGGATTTTGCTAAATGTAAGTATTATCTTTTTGGGGATTTTGCAAATTATAGACAAACATTACAGATGCTCCCCTACTACCGCAAAACGGTTGATACGAACATTTTTTTCGGGATGTCAAAAAATATCCGGACATTGCTGTAAGTTAAATTTTGTATCGTGTGCACCTTTTTCCGAGTACGGGACAGTACTGTAGTGCTTCTTTTCGCCGTGTGGCGCTGTGAGAGGTCACCCAGCGTCAACACCGAAGAAGAAATCTCATCTCATTAGCTGCACCGCTTATCCTCAGTAGGGTCGCGGGGGTGCTGGAGCCCATCCCAGCAATCATCGGACAGTGGGCAGGGGACACCCTGAACTGGTTGCCAGCCAATCGCAGGGCACACAGGGACAGACAACTCGCTCGCTCATTCACACCTAGGGACAATTTGGACCGGCCAATCCACATGAAATGAATGTCTTTGGAATGTGGGAAGAAACCAGAGTGCCCGGAGGAAACCCACGCAAGCACGGGGAGAACATACAAACTCCGTACAGGAAGTCCGGTAGCTCGAATTGAACCCAATCAGGAGGTTCCCAAGACCTTAGAACAGTGCCGCACACGCGCTAACCACTGCCCCGCCGTGCTGCCCCGAAGAAGAAGTCCGCTTCCTAATTTGTGTCTAATGTAAACACACTGCACTGTATCTCTAGCACCCTAACGTTTTTATCGTTTAATATCTCGTGCATCCATTTAACATGGTTGGTGTAAAGTGTAAGGAAGACACGAGCCGTTTCTTTTTAAAGCGCTTTGGGAAGTCTTCATTGACTTGAAAAGCGCTATATAAATGCAGATCATTTCATTTCATTTCATTTTTTTCTGGATTCTTCTCATTTTAATGCATTATTTTTCAGTATTTGCTTGAACTCAGGCTAAATGTTTTAACTCTAGTTCAAAGCTTTAACTTGGGCATAAAGTTTTGCCATGGGTGTATAGAGTTTGGGGCCTAAATTCGGGACTCAAGCTTGAAATCAAGGTTAAAACTGTATCTCGGAGTTATACTGTAGCTCAACAATGCTTAAAATTATGAATTCAAATTAACTTCTATATTTGACATTTTAATATAATTTATATTAAATAATTAATATGTATGAAAGACTTGATGAGCTTTGTAAATAATTTGAAGATGATTTGATTTGTATTAATATAAATATTGTTTTCTATTTCAATTGTCAATATCATTCTTCTACGTTGAAATCTGAGTAAAATTTGTATCGCGCACATTTCCACTGTAATGTAACGAAGACTGCTACTGTCGTAAAATCCCTCTCGTACATGTGGACACTTTGTACATGTTAGAAGCTAAAATACAAATCGATTTTTAATCCTTTTCAAAATATCCGTTAGATAATTTTGAAATTTAAATTTGTTAACGTTAATGTGGTAGATTTACCGTAATTTCCGGACTATAGAGCGCACCTGATTATAAGCCGCACCCATCACATTTTAGGGGGAAAACCGATTTTGTCCATACACAAGCCGCACCTGTATATAAGCCGCATGCACCCACATAAAAAAAAACACGAAATTAATCCAAGCCAAATTTCAAGTCCCGCGATTGAACTAAATGTCCTTCATTGAAGCACACAGTCCAAAAATCACAGCCGCCAAAATGAACGTAAAATGATATAGGTACTTAAAATTTGTTGCAGACCTGCAGATTCTGGGTGCCCGTTGATAGTAATCCAAGGAAAAAAAGTGTATATTTCCAAAGGTAAGGGTGCAAAAAATATATATCCATTATTGTCCGCCGTGTCCACAAAAACTCACCTTTACCGGTCCCCACTTTCCCATCAGCCCGCGTTTGCTCCGCCCCTCTTTTTTAATTTGCTCATGCAGAATAAGTGTCTCAAATAAATACAAATATATACATTACAAAAATATACAGTTGCAAATACATATTACACGTATTTACAAAGAAAGACGGTACATAGAGAGAGTTTTCAAAGCTTTAATAATAATAATATAACTTTCATCCTAAACCGTGCCTTTGGGAGGTAGCCTCACGCTACTAACAACACGCTCGCATACCTGCATATTAGTCTATTAAGGAAATAAATCCCGCATTCATTAGAATCACGGCATCCGCTTCGATTTAGGGCTAGGACCTTAGCTTGGCCTTTTGGCTGAGAGTAAGTGTCCCGGCTCCTAGGCTTTGTAGCGTATTATGAACTGACCGATAACGGATAATGGATAATGAATAACGAAGATAGAACAATAACCCTTAAAAACCCCAAAACCCCCATCCGCTTCTTCCTCCTTAATAATGACATCTAAGTTGTCTTTCTCAATGTCGGAAAGAAACCTTATTACGATGACGTCTTCCCACGCTCCCTTACTTCAAAACACCCCAGCAATATGTCCGTTTGCGTTTGACCTGGAAGCTGCGTCATGGGCCTTAGTTTTTTTACACGATGAGGATATGTTTACGCTCAGAAGTTGTGATCTTCCTCGGCGCATATATTCCATCGGTCTAAATCTTACCTTACATACACGAGCGCCGCTGGCGGCCGTTAGAAAAATTACATAAATTGGCCGCATCTCTGAATAAGCCGCAGGGTTGAAAATTTGGGAAAAAAGTAGCGGCTTATAGTCCGGAATTTACGGTCATTTTCTCCTCTAACGTCGAGAAGTTGTCGTAAATTCACAAGCGTACGTGGCCACACTTTACGGACGCGCAGGGGAAAAGTTGTTTTTTCTGTCATACAGTATGAATGATGAAATAAATATTTTTTGGATACAGCGAGCACGTTTTTTGTTGGCTTTGCTTGAAAAGGGTAAATAATAAAAAATAAATAAAAATACGCGTCAATTACCCTTCAATCTCGCGCTACTAGTGAAGTGGGAGGACAACCCGATTTAGCGGCAGGTGTTACTCCCCCCATGTTATTGTCGCCCCCTCAAAAGGGGAAGCAGACAAACATAATAAACACAGATACCAAAGCGCACAGATACAAAGTGAAAATACGCAGCAAGAAGGGAAAATTGCAGAAATTTGCCATTTATCGCTTCTGAAAGCTTAAACACAACACCCCCCAAACCGCCTCCAACGACTATTTACCTTCCTTTCCCCCCAAGGCCCTGCTATAATATGTTTAAAAGTGTAAAATAAGCGCTTTTAGATTAAAATGACATTTACAGTGTATGTTTAAGCTCTTAACTACACATTAAAACAGGTGTTTCCTACCTTTGACGCAGTGACGAGGCATTTTCTTATCAAGTAAATTGTTTAGATTGGGAAGATTCTGACCCGAAAGTAAAACCCTCAAGTTGACAAAAACCGCCCCCCCGTGTATTGGATTTGCGATGCCTTCCCCAAAATCGGAACTTTAACAAACTAAAAGAAAAAGCTCTGTTGCCATTTTTGTTTTGTTGCTGTCGTTGTGGTTCTTTGCGGTATTATTTTAGACGTATGACGTAAAAGTCATTCTTTCTAATTAATCTGGGGTTTAGGCTTCACCTGATTAATGATGATTGTATCACCATGATGAGAAAAATTAAGAAAACAAACTGACAGTGAACAGACCTCCAGATCATTTCCGCTTTTAGACAGGTAAAGATGCTTGACTTCAGGTGGCTCTTTATGAGAATTTCGATCCAATTAAAGTTTTAAAAATGACGATGTGGTTATAAAAACATCAGGTCATGACATTTATTTTTTTTAGTAATTGATGTTATGTAAACAATGGCTAAGATTTAGAATTGGAATGGTATTTATTGTCATTGATTACAATGTAATGTACATTGTTATCAATACGATTAAACTTGACACTACAGGATATTCTTGTCATAAAATATTTTAAAGACAAAAATAGCATTGGTTTTGGGGGATCTTGCGAAATCTAAGCTTTTTTTCAGGATTTGGGGCATTTAAATGGTAAATGGTCTGCATTTCTATAGCGCTTTTCAAGTCAATGAATACCTCCCAAAGCGCTTTACAATGTGCTTCACAATTACCCATTCAAACACACACTCACACACCAATCGGGAGTCAGCGATGCAAGGCGCCTACCTGCTTATTTCTCTGATTTCTACTTGTCTTGAAAGCGCCAGCCCTCACAGTCAACTTTCCTTTTTTGTACTTTCAGCTTTCCTCTCGCTGACTTTTTTTAAGGAGAAAAACACAAACTACGATTTATACATATGGGAAAACGTTAAAGAACCACATTAAACCCCACCCCCACATTTGCATTTTACCCTATTTGTGTGACAGTGTGTATTTTCCGTAGCACTTTTTTAATTCTCTATAGCAAAACGTTATATCGGGTATTTTTGTATTTTATATCTTTTATTTTATTTTATTTTTCAACACAAAGATACTGCTGTGAATTTCCCTACGGGGATGAATAAAGTATCTATCTATCTATCTATCTATCTATCTATCTATCTATCTATCTATCTATCTATCTATCTATCTATCTATTTAAGGCTTTAAATCCGGTTTGTGCAGCCCTTTGAGACTTGTCGTGATTAAGGCCGTCACAAATAAACTTGACTTGATTATCTCACGCATGTTTTTAAAGAAAAAACAAAGATGATAAAAAAGAATGACATTAGCAGATAAAGTAAAGATACAAAATACAATATATAAAACATGAGTTTATATTTTTCTAACAGCACCAAATGTCATTTCAGTTTCATAACTCAAAGAGAATGAAGCTCTTTTATTTTGAGACCCTACTTAATATGAAAAATATATGAGTCAATTGAGTTGAACCTAGGTAAAAAGCTAGCGCCACGTTTGTCTTAAAACGATTACAATTAGCATCATTTAGGTGAAAACATGTCTTGAGTTTTTCATTAGAGATTACCGACAGAGCATAAAGGCCCCTCGAACACACCGCCTTGGTTATCAGCGTTCTGTTTATTACGCTTATTACAATATTATGAACGCTCTCTTGGTGCTAGCGTGCGTTTGAAGTGACGCTTGTTAAATAAAGCGCTAGCTATTTACCGCCTATGCGTTATTTACGAGCGCCGGAATTATAATAATGCCATCCAATAAGGCCAGGGATTTGTCATGCACAGAATTGCCCAATAACGGGACTCATTAGAAGCAGCTGGTATTGCGTTGTTAGCGTAGCCCGCTAACATGCTAACGTCATTTTGTTTCAGAAAACAAACCATGAGGAAAAGCATATGATTGAAAACATAAGAACAAGAAGCAGAGGGTAGGCAGATTTGTGTTTGAAATGTTAAAAAGATGTTGAAAAGGCTGATTTTAAGCACAGGATTTAGGCCAGGGGTCTTCAAGTCAATTGAGTTTGGGGCCTCCGAAGCTAGGGTCCAGGTGAAGTTGGGTCAAATGAGGTTTTCCACAGAAACAACGCTGATAAAAACATTCCGCTGTAAAGGGACAGTGTTTTAAATTAGTCAGCTAGATGTTGCTATCATGAGTCGTGCAACCCAAAATGAGTCCTAGAAAGTCTACAAACTACGGAGACTGAACTTGAGCGAGAAGTAGCCTTTTATTAACATTTTTTACCCAGTCTTTCTCAAACAAAGACAAAAGTAAGGGAAAAATACTTATTTCATTTAAAGGAATACAAAGTAGGGAGGAATAAATAAGAAAAATTGGCAAAATAGGAAAACACGAATGTAAAGAAAAGTAAGGGAAAAGAACGCAAAGAATGGAAAATGGAGAAAAAGTAAAGAAGAAAAAGAAAGAAAGTAAAGAAAAAAAGACAAAAACTAAAAACAAATGAAATCTTGTGTTTTTTTTTTTTTATTTGTTTTCCTTTTTTTTTTTAAGTTTTATTTTTTGTCGTATTTTGTTTTTTTATTTTTCTCTTTTCTTTTTCAATATCTTTTCTTTTCAAAAGTAATAATATGCATTTTGATCACTTTGAATCTCGGTATTTTTTTATTTTCTCTTTTTGATATATCTCTTATTTTTCTTTTTTTTTTAGTTTTACTTTATCTTTTTTCTCATTTTCTCTTTTCTTATTTGTCCATTTTTCTTTATTTCTTTTTTGTTTTCTTAATTATCTTCTTTTCACAAGTAATAGTGTAGTCCGTATTTTGTGTTCTTCCGTTGTGCTTTTAGCACTTGTTTTTGGTGGCACAACCAAATACAACGACATCGAGTCGGATAATAAGGCAGGGACCTAAAACTATCATTCTGGTAGCCGCAATTGGCCCCCAAGCAGCGAGTTTGAGACACCTGATTTAAGTGATAAGCCAACCGTCATTAGTTTTTTAAACATGAAATCATCTCTGGACTTAAATGTTTTGTTGGAGAAAATTCAGTCTGTAAAGTTTTGATGCTAAAATTCTCCCCTTTCCCCTTCCTTAACACTCAGTCTCTTTTGGTAGAGATGCGAGTTTCTACTGCCATCTCTAACCAACTCCTCTTTTCCCACACACTCCCTTTTCTTTGATTAATTAGAAATGTGAGTTTCTCCAGTCGACAATCTTTCCATTTTATCTTCCTTGCCATGTAAATAAATTGTAGCTTGTTAAAAATCAAACAACGGTGCCTTATTTATTTGTGTCTTTATATTTTTATTCTTTGGAGTGATAAATCATTATCAATGTCAATGAACTATAAAATCTTTCATTTAAAGCTAAAATACAATATATTGTGAAGCTTCCTTCATGATACGACAAAGACTCGAAAGAAGCTATTTTGGGAACTCAGTCAGGTTGGAAATCGTGAGCACCACCTGCTGGCAGAATCTGTAATTAGATTTCAAACAAAATACATGTTATTTAAAACAATTCTCTCTATATCGGTGTCGAAATATTTCAGAGCTGAAGATTTTTGGACATTTCTGTGCGGAAAACTTCCATGCGTCACGGTGGCAATGGCGCCCAATTGGCCCCGCCCGTGTGGCGCCAGCTGCGGCTTGTAAACAGATTGGCTTTCTGTCTATTTAAGCTCAGTGCTCTCACTCTTCCTTTGTCAGCCCGTCATCGAACCTCTGCCCTGCAAAACGTGGGTTCTGACTCGGTCCTGTTTTCCTGTTGGTATTCTCTGTCCGGTATTGTGCCCTTCTATTTTTGTCCTGTTTATAATTCTCTCCAGTTTTCGTTCCCGTCTAGTTTGTCCTGTTTTATTTCGATATCCTGTTTTGATATCAATCCTGTCTGTCCCCTCCCTTCATGTCCGGTATCGACCCCATCCGTCCGATATCTGCTCAGGCAATTGGAATCGATCTCGTCGGTCTCTGGCTTCTTGTCTTTCAACGCCAGACCGCTGCCTAATATGCATGACTCCCCATTTCCCGTAAATAAAACGCTTGTGTGAGATATGTCACGTGTTTGGGTCCAGATCCTGTTCTGGTTCTTGACACCGTGTTGAAAAGTCCTGGTAGTTTTTGGCCGGAACATTTTGGGTCATTTCCTTTGAGGAATTTTCAGTGTCAAAAAAGTTTGATTATTTCACCACTGAAAATATTTACGTCGGTTTGGGGAAAACGTGGGTGCCGAACATGTTCAGGTTTTGGACATTGTAAAATATTGTTGCTAGCTTAGCATTCCAGGTGTGTCGGCGCGCCCTCAGAAAATAAAACCCCGACATTTGTGTAAATGTATCCAATTTTGCCCTCCGACATCGCCAGCGGCTAGTAAGCTAAACCCGTACGTCACCTGACACCTGAAAAGCGCACGAGTCGCTAACCCACGCGCACACGCTAACGCACAATAGCTAATTATCTAGCGCGTGTGTCGCTAGCTTTTCTTCACAGCATTTAGAGAACAGCCCCGAGCTGAGTATTGTCCTCGACTTTCAAAAAAAAGCAATTGTTCGTACCTCCCCCCTTCCTCGTTCCTCCCCCCGCCGAGTCCATGAAAGCCCTACAAGTTTATCAGGCCTAGCGTTAGCATAAGCAGCCGGCGCTATCTGCGCGAGCGGCGCGGGAACCTTGCTAGCGCTATCGCGGCCACGCTCCCCGCTAACAATGCTAATTAGCGTGCACAATGCCGGCTTCATCTCGCCTCCCACCTGGCGGAAGGAGAAAAAAACCCCGGAGAGAAGAACTCTTTCCTTTTTTTGCGTTAGCCGCTTCTGATGTTTGTTTGGTTCTGGCTGTGAAAAGTTTTGTCAAGAATTAAAGAAAAGGGAAAAAAGAGTGGGGGTCCGGTTAGCAAAAATTTAAAAAAAAACGGTGGTGTAACAAGTTGAGGAAAAAACTGACTGTATTGAGGAGAAAATGGAAGTGTTCAAATAAGAAATATAAGATAAGATAAGAGGAGCCGCTTCTTTTACCCAGGAGTCAAGCTGCATTCCACAATGGTTCAGCTGTTCTTTTTTAATCCGTGCAAGTCAAATACTATGAATGAATAAATGAATGAAAACTTTATACGAACATCAAAATAAAAACAGAACAAAAACAATATGTCAGGACCTGAACAGAAACTGGACCCACTCGCGTAACGTTTACCACAAGTTCTGCTGAATGAGCGAGGAAGGGGTGCGCCCACGATCCGGTGTTCGCTCTCGTACTCGGCTTGTGATCCGAACACGGAAGTGGATCTTCTGTAGCGAGCGATGGCGGTGTCAGGGGCGGAAAACTCGTCGGTAGCCGGGACTGGGAGAGCAAGACGGGGTCGGAAACGGGTCGTAAGCCGGGACGAGAGAGCAGACGTGGTCAGGATCAAAAACGGATCGTAGTTCGGGACGGGAGAGCAGACGTGGTCGGGATCAAAACAGGTCGTAGCGTGAGACAAACAGGAGCAAAAAACGGGACAGGCGTGAGTCAGGGTCAAAAAAGGGCTTGCCGTGTAAAAACAGAGGTTCGCAGGCGGACTGACAAAAGGGGACGGATATGAGTGGGTTTAAATAGGGACAGGGAGCCAATCAGAGTCCGAGGCAGTTTGTGTCTAAGGAGCGGGCACAGGTGATTCGCATCGGTAATCATGACACAATATTATAACCTTAACATTGTTTAAATGTATGAATGAGCGAGCGAGTTGTCTGTCCCTGTGTGCCCTGCGATTGGCTGGCAACCAGTTCAGGGTGTCCCCTGCCCACTGCCCGATGATTGCTGGGATTGGCTCCAGCACCCCCGCGACCCTACTGAGGATAAGCAGTGCAGCTAATGAGATGAGATGAGATGAGATATATCCATCCATCCATCCATTATCTGCACCGCTTATCCTCAGTAGGGTCGCGGCGGTGGTGGAGCCCATCCCAGCTATCTTTGGGCAGTGGGCAGGGGATAACCTCAACTGGTTGGCAGCCAGTCGCAGGGCACACAGAGACACTCACTCACTCATTCACACCTAGGGACAATTTAGACCGGCCAATTAACCTAACATGCATGTTTTGGGAATGTGGGAGGAAACCGGAGTGACCAGCGGAAACCCACGCAAGCACGAGGAGAACATGCAAACTCCACACAGCAGGATTCAATCTCATGACCTCAGAACTGTGACGTCGATGACATGACAACAAAATATTTTAGGGGATTCTGGTAAACAGCAGCCAAGACAAAAAGAGTTGAGAAAAACAAAATAATTTTTCAAAAATAAGGAGGAGCCTCTTCCATTGGCCAGAAGTTGGCTGCATTCCACACTGGTTCACATATTTTATCCGAACAAGTTGAACAAAATATCAAAACTTTCAGTTTAAGCAAAAGCTTTTTTCTTCAACTGCTATTTGCCAAAATCCCCCAAATGGCATGATTCCTGATTCTGGGCACCTGCCCAAATAGCGCCAACAGCCTTGAGCGCTGATTGGTTCATGTCTCCTTTTAAACCCCCAGCTTCCAAGAGGAAGCTGTCAGACCGTTTGCGAACCTATGCTCTCACCTAGGCAAACTTTTGTACTCTCCGACATTATCCATCCCTGTTTTCCTGCCTGAGACCTGTTGCCGACCTGTTTCTGGACCCGTTTCTGCTTTTGCTCCTTCGTCCCGGCCATCAACCTGTTTTGCCCTGTTTCCTGTTGCCAACCTCTTTTCTGGACTCATTACCGCCCTTGCTCTCCCGTACTGCTCTCTCTCTTTATCAATAAAACTAAGTAAACGAACGCTACTGGGTCCTGTCTCCGTTTCTGGCTTGTGACACCAAAATGTCATGATTACTGCTGCGACTCAGCTGTGCCCGCTTATTTGGCGCCAACTGCGGCGGGTTCTGATTGGCTCCCTATCAGTATTTGAACCCAGTCCTGTCTGTCCCCTTTTGTCAGTCCGTCTGCGAACCTCAGTGAACACTAGGCCAGCCTTTTTTTGACCCTGACTCCCACCTGTCCCGTTTTTTGCTCCCGTCTGTCTCCGGCTTCGACCCATTTTGATACTGACCACGTCTGCTCTCCCGTCCCTGCTTTCGACCTCTTTTTGTCCCCAACTACGTCTTCTCTCATATTCTGGCTTACGACTCTCTTCCGACCCCGACCACACCTTGCTCTCTCAGTCCTGGCTACCGACCCGTTTTTTCCATCCCTGACACCGCCATCGTTCGCTACGGAAGATCCACTTCCGAGTACAAGAGCGACTTGCTTCCCACGTCTAGCGAACAGCGGATCGTGGGCACAGCCCTTCCTCTTTCCTCTAATAAAACTTGTGAAAAACGTAACGCAACTGGTTCCTGTTTCCGTTCTGGTCCTGACACAAAACAATATTCCAGAACAGTGTATCTCAGTTTTTTTTTCAATACATTTGCAAAAAGTTAGAAACTTCCGTTTTTTCTTTTTCTATTCTGTTTACACGGGCTGCTGAGTGTACATTCAAGAGAAATTAAGTTAACTTTTTTTATTTTATTTTTGAAAACGTTTGCAAAGACTATAATAATATAAATGGAGCCTGTTCCTTTGGCCAGAGGTCGGCTGCATTCCACAAAAATACAAATGTGTCATGATTACTGATGCGGGGCACCTGAGTATGCTCCTTTGGCGCCCACTGCCTTGGACGCTGATTGGCTGCCCGTCACTTTTCAAACCCCCTGTCTTCCTGTCCCCCGTTGTCAGTCCGTCTGCGAACTTCAGATTACTTTAGGCAAGCCTTTCAACCCTGACTCTCTCCTTTTCTGATTCCCGTCTGTTTCCCGGCTTCGACCCGTTTTTGATCTCGACCACGTTCTTGACTCACTCCTGTTTTGTCTCCCGTCTGTTTCTCGGCTTTGACCCGTTTTCTGACCTCGACCACGTTTTTGACTCACTCCTGTTCTAGCTCCCGTCTGTTTCCCGGCTTTGAACCGTTTTCTGATATCGACCACGTTTTTGACTCACTCCTGTTTTGGCTCTCATCTGTTTCCCAGATTCGACCCGTTTTCTGATCTTGACCACATTTTTTGACTCACTCCTGTTCTAGCTTTCGTCTGTTTTCCGGCTTCGAACCGTTTTCTGATCTCAACCACATTTTTGACTCACTCCTGTTCTGGCTCCCGTCTGTTCCCCCGATTCGACTTGTTTGCTGATCTCCACCACGTTTTTGACTCACTCCTGTTTTGGCTCTCGTCTGTTTCCTGGATTCAACCCGTTTTCTGATCTCGACCACGTTGTTGCTCTCCTGTCCCAGCTACTGACCCATTTAGCCGTTCCCGACACCGCCATTGCTCGCCACGGTAGTGCCACTTCAGATCGACCTGCCCCCCGCGACCAGCGATCTACAAATTGTGTGTAGTAACTTTTCCCTTCTTCCCAAATAACCAAGAAAAACGCACGCTAGTGGGTCTGTCTTCGTTCTGGTCTTGACACAAATGCTCCTTTTTTTATCAGTGCTTTTCAGACAAAATATCAATATTCTTCCTATTTTTTTTAAATAAAACACATCCAGTTCGGATTAAAAACCCTTTTGTTTGACAATTATTGATTCGCCTACACAAAAAAAAAATCTATATCCTTTGAGGACGTCATCCGGACAACAGTTAAATGAAATTGTCTACAGTTTTCAACTTGTTTGTTCACATATTTAAAGAAGTTTCCATTTTTTTTTCACTGTTTTCATCTCAAGGTCAAGATCTTGGGCTGCAATTCCACAGGTACTTTTGTTCAAAGACGGTTTTCGTTTTTTTCCTCCGAACTTGATTAGCGCTCCTACGCGCGTTCTTGGGTTCTTTGTGCGGGGCTCCCCACATTGATTCCTCCTCAGGAGGACATTCAAAGCGCTCTTAAAGGGGACAAAGATGGAGGAATGAATGAGCGAAAGATGCTTGTTTTCTTCACGACCTTTGATGAGGTCGCCAACCAGACGAAAGGTCGAAGGTCGGCCCACGGTAAAGATTGAAGTCTCGGGAGACAAAAAAAGTCACTTTACTCGGTTCAACGGGTCGACACTCACCATTACTGATCAATTGGCACCGAATCTCCTTTACTGTATAGAGATCGTTTGTGTCCTCCGTGGAGACTCAAAAAGTCCCATCAAGGTGACATTTCTCCTGTATTTTATCTTTCTTCTCGATATGATTCGACAGTAGCCTTAAAAAGATGATGAAAGACCGATTTTTTTTAAATTAGGCACAGAACGTGTAATGTGTAATTCCCACAATCATGCAGATATGTTGAAAAAATATTCCACGCGCAAGGGAACTTGAGAAATTTAGTGTCATAGTTGACCGATTTTGCCTCTTGTTCTGTGTAACGGTGAAGTATTTTGTTACTTCCCATCTCGATGACTGTAATGCACTGCTCTCCGGTCTCCTGAAGTCCAAAATCAAGAGCCTTCAGCTGGTACAACATGCTGCAGCGAGGCTTTTAACTAAGTTTGATCACATGACCCCGATTTTAGCTAACAGGCCTTGGCTCCCTGTTAGCTTAAGATGTGATTTTAAGGTTCTGTTGGCAGTATACAAAAGCATGCAAGGACTTGCTCCCTCTTATCTTTCAGATTTAATTTCCCCCTATGTTCCGGTCCGGAGCCTTCGTTATGAAAACGCCGGTCTACTCCTGATCCCAAGAGCCAAGAAGAAATCTGAAGATTGGGGAGCATTGTCCATCCGGGCCCTGGTGCTGTGGAATGCTCTTCCCCCTGAGATTCGATCTGCAACCTCAGTGGAAATGTTTAAATCTAAGCTTAAAACACACTTCTATTCTATAACATATGAATAACCTATATTTCATGAAGCATGGTTTTGGGTGTTCTGAGGAGAGTGATGAGCAACAAGAGTAAGAGTATGGATGTTAAGAAGGGACTGTATGAGAGTGTGATTGTGCCAACTTTTTTGTATGGTGCAGAGACTTGGAGCCTGAACGCAGTTTTGAGAAGGAAATGAAATGTTTTTGAGATGAAGTGTTTGAGGAGTATGATAGGAGTGACAAGATTAGATAGATTGAGAAATGAAATTGTGAGAGACAGAACTGGAGTAGTAGTGGAACTGAGCAAGCATGTGGATAAGAGAGTACTTGGTTGGTTTGGACACATGGAGAGGATAGATGAGGAGCAAATGTTGAAGAGGATCTACAGAGCCGAAGTCAATTGAAGGAGACCAAGAGGAAGGCCGCGATTGACGTGGATGGAAGGTGTTATGAGTGCACTGCAGGAAAGAGGTCTAAATCTAGTGAAAGCTAGAGCTCTTGTTGGTGATAGGAATGAGTGGCGAGGTGTTGTAAAAGGATAGTGGGATGTGTGGACGCGTTCTAAGGGATGGACAGGGCACCTGTATGATGCGGCAGGGGTAAACCAGCGAAAGCTGTCGGGTCCTGCTGTTGAACAGAAGAGTGTGTTGTGTCACCCTGACCCAAGTGACATGGCCGCTTTCTTGTGTCCCATTTCATCTGGAGGGACGAAAACATTACCAACTTGCGTGCCTAGGTGCTTGACTTCTTTGGGTGTTTGGGCATTTGGGGTACTATGCAAAAAATATGTACTATTTTCTCACAGTTTGTATGTTTTAGGATTTGGGTAACCATTTAAAGACAAGTGGCATTTGTGTGTGGTCCCCTTGTGGAACGCAAGGGTCAAGAAGGGCCCGGCCCTTCCCCCACCTGAGGGCACAAACACAAAAACAGAAGGGAAGGGAAGGCATTCTTAAGAAAAATGATTTACGATTATAAAATCAAATCATATACAGTACACAAACAGATGAATGGATAAAATAAACATAAAAGCAACTCCTATTTTTTTTTAGTTTGATTTAAAAATATTGTATTTTTACATTTGAAATACAAATGTTTTTCTCCTTTTAAACTAAAACATTTTTAAAATGTTTCTCTTTAAAAGCAAAAAAGGGTAATTCCTAAAAACGATGCGAATTCAAGAAAACGAACTAAAAGAAACAGAGGACCATTTCTTTTTATTAATATATACATATCACATGTATGGGCAGCACGGCGGCGCAGTGGTTAGCGCGTGTGCGGCACAGTTCTAAGGTCTTGGGAACCTCCTGTGTGGGTTCAAATCCAGCTACCGGACTTACTGTGCAGAGTTTGTATGTTCTCCCCGTGCTTGCGTGGGGTTCCTCCGGGCACTCCGGTTTCCTCCCACCTTCCAAAAACATGCATTTCAGGTTAATTGGCCAGTTCAAATTGTCTCTAAGTGTGAATGAGCGAGTGAATGCTTGTCTGTCCCTGTGTGCCCTGCGACTGGCCTGCAACCAGTTTAGGGTGTGCCCTGCCCACTGCCCGATGATTGCTGGGATGGGCTCCAGCACCCCTGCGACCCTACTGAGGATAAGCGGTGCAGCTAATGAGATGAGATAAGATATCATATATATATATATATATATATATATATATATATATATATATATATATATATATATATATATAGATAGATATATACATATCTATATATATATATACATATATACATATATACATATATATACATATATACATATATACATATATACATATATATATATATATATATATATATATATATATATATATATATATATATATATATATATATATATATATATATATATATATAGATGGTAAGGCGCCCGCTTTGAGACTGGGAGGTCGGTGGTTCGCGCCCCGGCCGAGTCATTCCTAAGACTTAAAAAGTGGTCGGCGGCGCCCTCTGTTGGCTGCGGCTGCATCGGCTCGCTACAACGGGTCAGGTGCAATCGACATTTCGTTCTGTGTACATTGTTACACAGAATGACAATACAAGGAAATTATTATTATTATTATTATTATTATTACGATTTTATATATATATATATATATATATATATTCAAATTTAGATACAAAAAAACATTACTGGCGGAATACAGAGATGAAGAAAATGGGATATGCGTGACAAGGGAGATTGGAAATACTATGGTTAACTTTGTTGTTATTGTTGCTCTTGTTATATCATAACTGTTATTATTTATATTATTATTACTATTGTTTTCATTATCATTGGTGATGAAGATGAAGGGGTAGGGAATACAAGCATCTGCTTCTTACTACCGTTTTTCGAACACATTATGTAACATTATTTTGTTGTTGAGTTATTGTTTTTGTTCTGTTTTTATTTTAATGTTCAAAATAAAGTTTTTATTCATTCATTCAAAAAATAACAATTAAAAATTAAAAATAAATAATAATAATAAATACATGAAAAAACAGACAACCAATTTTTTTCATTAAAGACAATATATATTTCAAATTTATGAAAGAAATAAAAAACTAAAAATTAAAAAAAATAATGAAAAAAAAATTCCATTAAAAAAAAAATAGAAAATTAAAAGAAATAGTATTTGTAATACTAGAAACCTCCCAATGCTTATAATTCCCACGAGTCAACTTGGCATTCACCAAAAGTCTCTGAAAAGAAGCCCACTTCGGCCCACTTTTGTTGGGAAATTAATCGGAAAAGCAGGAAAAAGCCCCGTCCAAAAAGGCCTCTCTTCCTCGCACTGAAACAAGTTAAATATTAGCACAAGTACATCCTACTCTGCCCGCCTGACCCTCATTTTTTGCGCTCCACTCGGGGGGTCCCGGGGCCATCCCGCCCGGCCTCATTTTGCCGCTTTTCCAAACACTCTGGCCTTCCGAATAAAAGACAAAATGGAAAGAAAAACAAGAGAGCGGCAGAAAAAGGAGGAAATGTTATTTAAAAGGTACCAGACCGCAGCCTTTTCCAGCCATATTATAGACTGCCTGCCCCATCCCGTATGTATACAGGCCACGGGCCAAGAATGGCAAAATAAAACACATCTGGAGCTAGCCAACAAAACCTTCCTTTATGCGCTTTGCACGTAGCCGACGCAACGTTTGAACTTTGCCCTGAAATTCCTTTACATTCGAAAAGAAACGCTTTTGGCTCTAGCTGCCGGCTAAATTCCTTTTTTGCGCAAAAAGGAGCCATTCATTGTGTTGGAGCCGATATTTTCGATGCTGAAGGAAGTTATAGCTTAGCGTTGTGCCTGGGCTAGGAAAATGTGCAGGGTTAATTCATTCGAAGATGCTAGCTGTCAGAACCAGAACAGATACAGGACCCAATCACGAGAAGTTCTCACACAAGCCCTTTAGGTAGCCGGTCTGGCGTGGAAAGACCGGAAGCCAGAGACCGACGGGATCGATTCCAATTGCCCAAGTTGATATCGGACAGATGGGGTCTATACCGGACAGGAACTGAAAGACAGGATAGATAACAGATCAGGATATCGAAAATCAACAGGAGAAACTAGACAGGAACAAAAACTGGAGAAAATAATAAACGGGACAATAACAGACGGAAACTGAACTGGAACCCGAAATTAAACAGGAAAAGAAAAAACGGGAACAATACCGGACTGGAGATATCACAGGAAAACAGGACCGAGTCAGAACCCACACCACACGGGCGGGACCAATTGGGCATCTTGGCAACTGTGACACTAGCATCAGTAGCTGTAAACCTTGTCCCCCATACCCTAACACGAGCATTACATACTAAAATGATGCAAACGGCTAAAGCTAAGCTACCAAAGCGATGACGTTTCCTAATGCTGCTTCGGTGAAAAGTCATGTAGGGAGAATTAATCAGAATCCGAAGGAAAAATATAGAGACACAGAACAAACCACGTACTTGGTTCTGATGGTTCGTGATTTAGGGCTATACAAATAAAAATGACTTGACTTGACTTGACTTCTAACAACGGAGGTTTATTTACAAGGAAAGGAAAATCAAATTAATAACAAAGTAAACATTTGGCGCAGAAGAAACTCGCATTTCTAACTACCAAAGAAGACAGTGTTAGGAAAGATGGAAGGGGTTGTCAAGAGATTCTGTAACGATTGGAAGTACTGATCAATAAGCACCATTTTAAGATAATCAACTTATTTTAAGGATCAGGAGTTACTTCACTGCCCCAATACACCAAAATCTGTATGTTGTGGAATCTTTGATTCAGTTACCTTTGAAACAGAAACCTATCTTGAGGGAAGGAAGGCCACATGGTCCATGAAGAAAAACGGATCTTTTTGGACACTAATCTAGTGGACTTCTCAACCCATCGACAAAGAGGAACAGAACCACGGGCAGTCCAAGCCTTGTTGTTCTTCTTGCTCAGGCTTCCTCGCCGAGGGGCCAAGGCCCTGGGCTTTTGCCTTCTTTGTCCCCATTGTCCAATGGAGTAAAGGCCAGCCAGGGCCCTCTTTTGGGACGCTGTCCTGAGAGCAAGAGCAAAGAAATAAAGAAGAGAGAGCAGGCATTCCTGGTTACTTATACAAGCCTTAAACATACTTCTATAAATCTTAAACATACAAAATAGCACTGAAGCAACTTACGAACAATTCAACTGACGAACGATTGTCCGGAACCTTCATAAGTAGGGCAGCTTCTGTACTTAAAAAAAATGAAAAGTGTTCAGCTGGCCAGATTAAAAATCCCGACTGGCCGTCCGCGGTCCGTAGTTTGCACAGCCTGTGTCAAAACCCTCGTTGAAAAAAACCCGCATACTTTCACGGTGCTCTGGCATTATTCCTCAGCCTCCCTCCTCCTCATCCCCAATCGGTTAATCCGCCAAGAGCTCGCTGATTGAATATTAATAATTCACGTCACTTTTCCCCGATGACTCATTAGGAAAGCGTGAAGACGCAATCGAATGCAAATATTTTTGGGCACCTTTTCCAACGTAAATGTCGATTCACGTTTTTTTTTTTTCCGCCATAATACGTGACGGCGTACGGCACGCAAATACTTAGCGAAAAGTCACGAGGAAAGAACGTGAGTGGAATGTGACAATGTAAATGTATTCATAGTTAGAGTAGACTATCAGGATACGAAAACCCCACATTACGATGTTTTCGCGTCACGTTGCGCAATCCGATTTAGGGTTATTGTCATGAACCGGAACAGGATCGGGACCCAAATGCGTGACTTTTCTTACACTAGCCTTTTATTTTACAGAAATGGGGAGTCATGGCGTGGAAAGACAGGAAGCCAGAGACAAACGAGAACGACACCAATTTCCTGAGCAGATATTAGACAGATGGGGTTGATACCGGACAGGACGGGACAGACAGGATTGATATTGAAACAGATTATCGAAATTAAACAGGAAAAACTAAACAGGAACGAAAACTGGTGAGAATAATAAACAGGACAAAAATAGACGGAAACGAAACTGGAAACCAATATTAAACAGGACATAATAAACGGCCTTGAGACGCCGATCTGAAAAAAAATAGCTTTGCCTGCTGCTGCTTTTAACAGTAGGGATAATGGATCACAGCCACACAGATCATCTTCATTTTAGTTGGCAAGAACGGTTGAAAAGCAGCCACCAATCAAATTTGTTGTCTTGGCCCCCTGCTCCCAGCATTAGATGACTGATGATAATGGATTGCAGCCAAAACATTGCAGTTCATTTTAGACAAGCCACAATGACAAGCGTCAGTGGCACGAAATGAAAAAAAATGTTAGTGGGGGCAATAGTCGATCAAAGATAATAAATCACAGAACACATGGGTGCTGTTCATTCTAGGCTGAAAGAACGTAAACCAACAAATGGGGGGGAAATGTGCTCTGCCGGCCGCTGCTCCCCGCAATAGTCCACAGGGAATAATGGATCCCAGCAACAACCATGCACTTTATCTTTGGTGAGCCAGAACGGCATGTCTCTCAAAAACGATGCCTTCTGCTGCTTGCTGAAATAGTCGACCAGAGATAACGGATGGCAGAAGGAAAAAGTGCAGTTCGGTTTTGCTGTAAATACAGTAACAGCGGTAAAAACCCGACAAAATTACACTATGCCGATCCATGCTTACATCGATATGATTGGCTATAACGAATCACGGATGCGTAAGTGTAGTTCACTTTTTGATGGACAGGACGGCAAAAAAGTGACGCCGGCCTGATAAAAACGCGTTCTTCCTGCTCATGAATGCAGCCATATGCGATCTGGGATAATGGATCGTCGACGAATTTTCAACCTGAGGCGGCAAAATATGTAGCTTTAAGTAACTAAGGATGACGTTAGTTCAAAAGACAACATTCGTTTGGAATGCTCCAGTCAGGGCCCAGGAAACAAAACGCACTACTCTGATTGGTTTGAGTGTAATATCACTCTTAAAGTGGCGGCGTCATTCCGCAAAGTACGTAGAAAAAAGTCGGCGATGCACCGGGAGAATACTACACATTGAAGTCTTTGTACTCCTACTTTCTACAAAAAAGTCTGCTTTAGTCATCTCACTTATTTTTCCTCCAATTTAGCGAGCTATTTCTTGGCGCACGCTAGTCAGCTATGCGTCCGTGTAGCGCTCGACTGAAACCCGAATAGCTTTTGTAAATCTTCCCTCACTGTAAAAACATCATTTTGCCCCAAACGTCTCGCGCTTATTATTATTATTGGACGGCGACGAAGCACCAGGAAATGGCTGCTTACGGGGAAGAGGGAGCGATACTGCCATATGGAGGAAAACTTGAAAAAAGATATATGCCGTATCCATAAATAAATACACGTAATACACTTGACATCAATGCAATGACATTATTTCTCTTGGCATTTTCTCATTTATGTACCAGTATATTCATTTGTGGTATATCTTGGCATGTCCTTTGTGATTTTGTTGTGTATTTTTCATGTATTTTGTCACTTGTCATGTATTTTTGTCATTTATTTTGTTATGTACTTTGTCATGTATTGTTGTTTGTTTTTAGAATGTATTTTGTCTAACATTTCTTTGCGTATTTTGTCTTCTATTTGGTTTCTTAATTTATAATTTCTTGAGTCATGTATTTTGTCATTTACGTTGTCATTTATTTGGTTGTGTATTTGGTCACTTGTTATTTATTTTTGTTATTTATTTTGTCGTGTGTTTTAGCATTTTTTCGTCATTTCATTTGTATTTGTATTTTGTCATATATGTTGTATATTTTGTTCCATATTTTGTCTGTAATTGCATATTTTTGTCACTCTTTTTGTTGTTTATTTTGTTATGTATTTTTTATTTTGTCCTTTATTCGCTCCTTTTTTTTCCAGTGCATTTTGTTTTGTATTTTGTCATGTATTAGTCCATTTTTGTCGTTTATTTTGCCATTTTTGGCGTCATGTATTTTATCACTATTTTGTCAATTATTTTGTCGCCTATTTGTTGCATCGTTTGTCACTTTTTTGGGTATTATATATTTGTTTTGTCCTTTATTATGTCCTTTATCTCCTCATTTGTTTTGTGGTGTGTTTTGTTTTTTATTTTGTCCTTTATTTTGTGTATTTTGTCATGTATTTCATGTATATAATCACATATTTTGTCACTTGTTTGGTTGTTTATTTTTTATTTGTTTTGTCACTTATTCTTCTTCCTTTATTTTCTCAGATTTGAAAATTATTTTTCATTTATTTGGTCAGTCATTTTGTCGTGTACTTTGTCATGTATTGTGTCATATATTTTCTCAATTTTGTCATACATTTTGTCCTGTATTTTGTTGTTTTTTGTGTCGACTATTTTGTTATTTGCTGTTTAGTATTTTGTCATTTATTTTGCAGTTTATTTTGCATATTTTGCCATGTATTGGGTTGTGTATTTGTTGTTTATGTCAGGACCAGAACGGAGACAGGACCCACTTACGTTACGTTTCTCTCAGTTTTATTGGGAGACAGGAAATAGTTGTACCCACGATCCGGTGATCGCTGGGCACGGGAAGCAGGTTGCTCTGAACGCGGAAATGGGACTTCCGTGGCGAGCGATGGCAGTGTCGGGAACGGAGAAAAGGGTCAGTAGCCAGGACAGGAGAGCAAAAATCGTCGTCGGGATCGGAAACGAGTCAAAAGCCAGGAGAGGAGAGTAGACGTGGTCAGGATCAAAAAACGTGACGAAGCCGGGGGACAGACGGGAACAAAAAACAGGTGGGAGTCAGGGTCGAAAAAGGCTTGTCTAGTGTTAAGTGAGGTTCGCAGACGGACTGACAACAGGGGACAAACAGGAGTGGGTTTAAAAAGGGACAGGGAGCCAATCAGAGTCCGAGGCAGTTGACGCCAAAGGAGTGGGCACAGGTGCACCACATCAGTAATCATGACAGTTTATTGTGTCTACTATTTCATCGTGTATTTCGTCATGTATTGTGTCATGTATTTTATCATCTATTTGACGTTTGTTTTATGGTGTATTTTCTAGTGTACTATTTTGTCATGTATCTTGTCGTGTATTTTGTTGTTTATTGTGCCGACTATTTTGTAGTGCATTTTGAGGTTTATTTTGGAGTTTATTTTGCGTATTTTTTCATGCATTTTGTTGTATATTTTATTAATTCCGTCACCTTTTCTGTCGTTTACTTTGTGCTTTATTTTATCATGTATTCTGACAATTATTTTGTCTTCTATTTGGTCGTTCGTTTTAGCGTGTACTTTGTTGTGTAATTGCTTGTATATCTCCTCATTTATTTGGTCATATATTTTCTCAATTTTGTCATTTATTTTTTTCATGTATTTTGTTGTGTATTCTGGTGTTTTTTTTGTGTCGCCTATTTCGTTGTGTATTTTGTCATCTATTTGTTATTTGTTTCATGGTATATTTGGTCTGTATTTTGTCTTTTATTCTGTGTATTTTATCTTTTATTTAGTCATGTATTCTGTCTTTTATTTGGTCATATGTTTTCTCATTTTTGTCATGTATTCGTCATTGGTTTCTTTGTGTATTTAGTGATGTATTTTGTTTTATCGTTTGTCACATATTTCTCCATTTATTCCGTCCTGTATTGTGTAGCGTTTGTCATATGAATCATGTGATTGATCCCGGTGTTTATTTCCTTCCTACGGTAGTATCGACGCTCCATACACACGCACGCTAACGCTAGCGCTAACGCCGACATTCCCAGCTACTAGCGCAAAGTGCCGAGGTGTGTGTCGATCGATGGAGGTTAAACCCCGAGTTCAAATGTAAACAGCCTGATAAGTCGCAATCGATGGCAAACTGAGCTCGATACTTCGGTGACCCGGTGGCGGCGCCGCTAGCTAGCTAGCCATTTTTCCCCCCGCGCTGATAAGAACGTTAATGAATAAATAGGATGGCGCGGACACAAACACCCGCCAATAGATAACACATTAGCGACGCTAACTCAATCGATGGAACAAAACGGCGGCTATCGATTTTGGGTTCCGCCGCGCGACTCGGACGCTCTTTATCTGGTTTTCCGCAACAAACGCAGATAAAAGATGGAGGAGCGCGGAAAACCGCAGAGGAATGGATATAAAAACGTTAACCATTGGGATTCGGGAATGCTTCGTGGTTCGTTTGTGCCATAGGGCAAAATTTAACTTGATAATTGCTGTTCCAATGCCAAGAACCTAGCAATACAGTAAAATACTCGAATGATGCGAGCAGCTAAAGCCTTTCACTAATGTTTTTGTTAGCAACTTTATCCGGTGAAAAAAGTTAAAAGACATTCAAAAGAAGACGTTTTTGGGTATTAAAGTGTAACGGTTGCCCATTGCCCTATTTAAACTAAGTGCTTTCATTCACTCCTTGTCAGTCTGTCAACGAACCTCCGCACTTGCAAGACTTGTGTTTTAACTCTGTCCAGTATCGATCCCACCTGTCTCGTCCTGTCCGGTATCTTGCTCCAGTCCTCGGTATCTGATATCGATCCCGTCTGTCTCCTCCTGCCCGGTATTTTGCTCCAGTGTCCGGTATCAATCCTGTCTGTCCCATCCGTTATCCACCCGTGTGTCCTATATTGATCCCATCTATTCTGTCCGGCCTCGATCTCGTCTGCCTCTGACTTCTCTGTTTCGCTTCTTCCAGCTAGCGATCGCCGCATCCCTGGCGTTTTGTGTTCACGCGCATGACTGCCCCATTCCCATAAAATAAAGCTTGTGTGAAAATGTTACACGTCTGGGTCCTCCATCTGTTCGGATCCTGACATTAAAGACTGTTGACTAAAACTGAGCTAGCCTAACAAAGCGATGCAATTCACTGAAATAGGCCAGCCAACCAAAGCTAATGTGGCAAGCTTCTATATCTGCTTGAAAAGGCAAAGTTGAAAGACAGTGTTTAAGTTTGCCAAGATCTATTATCACTATTATCGCTAGCTATTTGTCAATTCGATTAGCAACTGCATTAGCGAAAATTTGAGCGAAAATATAAAGTAAATCCATGCCAAACAGAACTGACGATCCGACGATTTTTGACAGTCACCATCTTATTTAAGTCCGTCAAGATCTATTATCGCTATCATCGCTAACCATTCGATTAGCAACTGCATTAGCAAAAATTCGGGCACAATTTCAAAGAGATACCAATCTTCTTTCACAATTGTATCATCTATCGCAATTCTCCCTAACTTTGAGAGGTAGCTGTCCAAAAACGATTCTGGTATTCAAAAGTTAGCCGTTTGAAATCAATATTTATGGAAAACTCGCTAGCGTTACAGTAGCGCCCCCACAGTGAGAAGTTGATTTTTTTTTAGGTCTTTCAAAGAGGAGATGGACTCCATATGTGTTTTGTTTTCACAGGCCTGAAGGAAATCACCAGCGTGGCAGAAAACGCACCGACTGTTTGGCTAACGTCTCCTTTTTTTCGGTCTTTTATGTGCACCTAGCTAGGGTTGTTTACGTTGCTTCACATCGGAAAAGATACGGTAGACGTAACGCTATCATGTTCAATCGGACAAAACGACTTGTCAGAGAGACTCAAAGCATTTATGTTACTGATTGATTATATTTTCGAAGATTTTTACGAAGGAAGAATCACAATTTAGTTGTGTCTCCTCTCTACTTCTGAGTAATGTGTGCGAGGCACTGGAGAGCAAAAAAAGGGGGAGGGAAGTTATTTTGTTACACAGTAGAATAGTTTGATTTTTTTTTTCTTTTATACAATTAGTAGGACAATTTTTCCTGTGTTCCCTCTCTACCTCTTCATGATGTGTGCGAGGCACTGGAGAACAGTAAAAACTAAGGGAAAAAAGACACATTTTAGGTCATTATGTAACTCATTAGAATAATTTGAGCTTTTTAATACAAGCGGTAGGACAGTTTTTCCTGTGTTCCCTCTCTACCTCTTTAGGATGTGTGCGAGGCACTAGAGAGCAGAAAAAGAGGAAAAGAAAACAAAAGATTCTAAGCAATTACGTTACTTATTAGAAAAGTTTGATATTTTTTATACAAGTAGTAGGAAAATTTTTCCTGTGTTCCCTCTCTACCTCTTCGGGATATGTGCGAGGCACTGGAGAGCAGAAAAAAAGAGGAAAAGAAAAGAAAGATTCCAAGTAATTTTGTTACACATTAGAAAAGTTTGATATATTTTATATACCGTAAGTAGTAGGACCAATTTTCCTGTGTTCCCTCTCTACCTCTTTGGGATGTGTGCGAGGCACTGGAGAGCAGAAAAAAAGAAGGGAAAAGGAGAAAAATTTTAGGCAATTATATTTCGCATTAGAATAGTTTGATTCTTTTTTTTTTTTTTTTTTTTACAAGTAGTAGGACAATTTTTCTGTGTTCCCTCTCTACCTCTTTGTTATGTGATGTGTTTAATTTTCTATAGAAGTAGTGGCACAAATTAGACGTGCCTTTGCATTACTTATTTCTAATGTGTGCGAGGCACTGGAGAGCAAAAATGGGGGAAAAAAAGAGAGGTTCCAAGCAATTATGTTCCTCATTTGAATAGAGTTAGTGTCATGATTACCGGTGTGAATCGCCTGTGCCCGCTCCTTTGGCGCAAACTGCTTCGGACTCTGATTGGCTCCCTGTCCCTATTTAAACACACTCCTATCTGTCCCCTTTTGTCAGTCCGTCTGCAAACCTCAGTTAACACTTAGCAAGCCTTTTTCGACCCTGACTCCCACCTGTTTTTTGCTCCCGTCTGTCCCCCGGCTTCGACCCGTTTTTTGATCCTGACCATGGCTTCTCTCCCGTGCCGGCTTTCGACCTCTTTTTGTCCCCGACAACGTCTACTCTCCTTTCCAGGCTCACAACTCACTTTCGACCCCATCCACGTTTTTGCTCTCCTGTCCCGGCTACTGACCCATTTTACAGTTCCCGAAACCGCCATCGCTCGCCAAGGAAGATCCACTTCCGCGTTTAGAGCGACCTGCTTCTCGCGGATTGTGGGCGCGGCCCATCCTCTATCCCTTAATAAAACTTGTGAGAAACGTAACGCAAGTGGGTCCTGTCTTTGTTCTGGTCCTGACATTGATTTAGTTTTTTACCTTTTGTCATTTCCTGTTTTTTTTTCTTTTTCCCTTTTCCTTTGTTTTCTATATTACTTATTTTTTTCTTTTCTTCTTTTTTCTTTTTCTAGATTTTCCATTTCCCTTTTTTTAACCTCTTTTCCTTTCTTTTTTCACATTTTTTTCTTTGTTTCTCTTTTTCCTTTCTCTTCACCTTTTCCTTTTTTTTCTCTCCTATTTCCCTTTTATAATAACTCTTTTTTTTCCCCTATTCTTACCTTCTTTTTCCCTTTTCTATCTTTATTAGCCCATTTTTAAATAAGTGATAACATCTTCTAGGAACTGCCTTCAACCCAAATACCCTTCATCTATTCATCTCTTTTTGACCAAAGCCGTATCTTGCTATAGTAAACAAAAATGACTTTTCATGTATTTAATTTTTTTCCCAAAAATGTAAATATGTAAAAATACAATCATATGTTGAAAAAAGATTATGGGTTATCGTTTCCAGGCTTTTTAACTGTTATTGGTAACGGTAGGAAAAAATATCTCGGGGTTTATCCTGAATAAGAATCTAGTCTGAGTAGTGGACTCTCCAGTTGGCGCTTATCGACGGCAGACATCTTGGGACAGCGCGGCCGTCCCGTTCTCATTCTCGTCCTGGAAACAAAAACACTTTGGGACGGGTTCCCACCTGGACACGAAAAAAGGGACAATCGGAGGAACTTTATCTCGCCAGTGACGATGAGCTAACGCGGCTAAGCCACAGTCCTGAAAATCATTTACCCCCGTTCGTGTTCTATTACCACAGAGGAAGAGAATGGATCTGACCATCTGACCTGTAAGGAAACGAGTTCACCGGGACAATCGTTCCGGAAAGGAACGGTCGGTAAATGAGACCTTGCGAAATCGCCGATTTTGTTTTTTGAAGAACTAGCGGGTTTCGATGTAAACATCAGCGTTATTCATTCAGTAATGTTGCATGGAAAATTGGTGGTTTTTTTGGGCTGAAGCGTACGTTTTTGAGCAAAAGTTGAGGGTACACAAGTGTTCATTTTTTAGAGAGCTAGCGCATCTTGATTTAAACATTAGCGTTTTATTCCATCAATAATGTGGATAATTTTCTATTATGTGCGGATTGACTCGGCCCTGTTTCCTGTTGGTATTTCCTGTCCAGTATGGTTACCGTTTATTTTGTCCAGTTCAATATCGGTTTCCAGTTTCGTTCCCGTCTAGTTTGTCCTGTTTAATTTCGATATCCTGTTTAGATATCAACCCTGTCAGTCCCGTTGTTTAATATCGGTTTCCAGTTTCGTACCCGTCTAGTTTGTCCTTTTTAATTTAGATATCCTGTTTTGATATCAATCCTGTCTGTGCCGTTTTTTAATATCGGTTTCCAGTTTTGTTCCTGTCTAGTTTGTCCTGTTTAATTTCGATACCCTGTTTTGATATCAATTCTGTCTGTCCCGTTGCTTAATATCGGTTTCCTGTTTCGTTCCTGTCTAGTTTGTCCTGTTTAACCAGAACAGGATCAGGACCCAAATGTGTGCCGTTTCTCACACAAGCCTTTTATTTTACGGGAAATGGGGAGTCATGCACGTTAGGCTTGGTCTGGCGAGTAATGATAGGAAGCCAGAGGCCAACGAGATCGACACCAATTGCCCAATTTGTCAATGCGCCGGAGCTGGCGCCACATGGGCAGGGCCAATTGGGCGCCGTGGCAACTGTGACAATTTTGTTGTGTCAACGTTTTTTATTTGAGTTAGCATTAGTTAGTTAGCTACGGTTTCTATCCCTCACTATACAGTAATTTCACCCCCTGATCCTGATAAATGTTTTCGGTTTTTACTATCGGAAAACTACTAAATCAATTTCATAGGATGCCAGTTTCTTATTTTGAAAGCTGTTGTTTGTTATTTCGACGATTACAATGTTGTCGCTATTCCAGGGAACGGTGTCGGAACAGGGAAGGGAATTCTCTAATAAAAAAAACATTGATGTCTTCTCTCTTTATTCTGTGTCCACTTTGTTAAAGTTAACCACGAGCTGAGAAACGATTATTGTCGATTCGCAGGGATCTACAGTATGAAAAACTGATGTCTTCTTCGAGTCCTTTTCTCTATGTTCCATTCAAGCTGATGTCCCCTTAAAGAGGCTTCACTGCCAACTAGTGGCCAGAGTCAGTAAATGCCGCAGTGGAAAGCGAAGATTGGAAGCGGTCCCGAGGCCGTGGAATCCCACAAAAGGCCTCGCTGATTACCTAAAGAGGTGAGCGTTCCGTTTATGATCCGATCAATAAGCGTTTACCGCTCCGGAATCCGCTGCAGATTTTTTTTCTCCTCCGGGGCGATCGATAACGCCGATTAGCCCCGTTTACACTCGGGGTCCGGGCTCGGGACCCCGAGACACTCCCGGATCCGTTTGCACAAGACAAAAAAAGGAACGATGTGGGTAAATATTTACGGAAACTGACCTCATTGAAGGTGGGGGTGTAGTTTTCTCTATTGGGTGGGTGTTGACAATGGCCTACTGAGTTCAAAGTGCCTTTATATTTATATGTTTTGATATATATGTGTATCTGCTTTTCTTATCAGTGTTCTGGCCACAGAACACATTGGGCTGGAGGAAAGGAGGCAGGTGGAGAGTGGGTGGACGAGATTTAACGCGTATGCTCGTGGTTTTCTTTTATTCCAGGATGAAAATGGTGAAAGTAAGAAAAGGACCATTTCAAATACAGTCAAAATGCTGACCCAAACCCCAAAAAAGATGAAAAAGAAGTGTCTATTCGAGCGCATCGAAGAGAATCGTGTACTTGCACAGGCAACAAAAAGAGCTTGGCAAGGGCTGCAATGATCATTTCAGCCACAAGATGACGTCAGAAAGTAGAAAATGTTGAAGTTAGGGACACCACCTTTGACGATAGTTCTGATTAGAATGTATTATTAAATTTCTAGACTTTTGGGTTGACTTAGAAGTAGCCAATCACAAAAAGGAGTTATGCGGCATATGAATGTTAGATTTTAAAGATTAGAAGGTCTGGAAAGAAAATTCCATGGAATCGGTTTAGCTCTCTAGCTTTATTCTGTCTCGTTTGTGTCACGGTTGCCATGGCGTCCAATTGGCCCCGACCGTTTGGCGCCATCTGCTGCTCGATGACAGATTGGCTTTCCTTCTATTTAAGCTCAGTGCTCTCACTTACCCTTTGTCAATCCGTCAACGAACCTCTGCACCCACAAGACGTGGGTTTTGACTCGGTCCTGTTTCCTGTTGGTATTTCCCATCCAGTATGGTTTTCCATTTATTTTGTCCTGTTTAATACCAGTTACCTGTTACGTTCCCATCTAGTTTGTCCTGTTTAATTTCGATACCCTGTTTTGATATCAATCCTGTCAGTCCCGTTGTTTGATATCAATTTCTAGTTTTGTTCCTGTCTAGTTTGTCCTGTTTAATTTCGATATCCTGTTTTGATGTCAATCCTGTCAGTCCCGTTGTTTAATATCAGTTTCCACTTTCGTTCCTGTCCAGTTTGTCCTGTTTAATTTCGATACTCTGTTTTGATATCAATCCTGTCTGTCCCGTTGGTTAATATAGGTTTCCTGTTTTGTTCCCGTCTAGTTTGTCCTTTTTAATTTTGATATCCTTTTTTTATATCAATCCTGTCCATCTCGTCCTGTCCGGTATCGACCTCATCTGTCCGATATCAGCTCGGGCAATTGGTCCGGTCCGGTTTCTTGCTTGTGTTTCCTGGTATTGTTCCCGTGTATTTTGTCTTGTTTAATTTCAATCTTACCAGCTTGGTAGCCTAGATGGTAGGGCGCCCGCTCCGAGACTGGGAGGTTGTGGTTCAAGCCTCGGCCGAGTCATACCTAAGACTTAAACATTGGTACCCGTTGCCTCCCTGCTCAGCGTTCAGCATTAGGGGTTGGAATTGGGAGGTTTGGTCACCTAATGACCCCCAACACCTCAGTTGGGTTGAGCGAGGGGGCTGGGAATCCCCTCCTCTGAATCAATCTCCCAAAAAGGGTCAGAAATGACTCTAGCCACCTCCCACTAGGGGGATATGGATGTGGTATATGTATATAATATATATAATATAATTTCAATCTCCAGTGTCTGGAATCGGTTCCAGTCTCCAGTGCCTGTTATCTATCCTGTCTGTCTCGTCCTGGCCGGTATCAACCCCATCTGTCCGATATCTCCTTGTGCAATTGGTATCGATATCGTCGGCCACTGGCTTCCTGACATTCGACGGCAGACTGCTGCCTTACGTCTTCCGCCCAGCGATCACCAAATCTCTGGCGTTTGGGTTAACGTGCATGACTGCACCATTTTGTCACGCATCTGGGTCCTCCTTCTGTTCCACCGTCCTGACAGTTTGTCTCGTTTGTCCATGTCGTTGTGGTCGTGTTAAGTTTTTTATTCTGTTTTGTTTTATTTGGTTTTCTGTGAGTTTGATTTTCTTATTTTTGGTTTTCTTTAGCTGTCTTTCTTCTTGGATTTACTTGAGCTTTGTTTTGTTTTTTTTCCCCTCCATTTTTGTCTCATTCTGTTTTGTTTTGTTTTCCTTCGGTTGTGTTTTACTTGATTTCTTTTTCTTTCTTTTTTGTTTTGTTTCCTGCTGTTTTCTTGTGTTTTATTTTTGTTTCGTTTTTTTTTGTTGTATTTTCTTTCCCTCTACTAGTTTTGTTTATTTTTTTCTTTTCCGTTTAATTTCCTTCAGTTTTATTTTTTTCTCTTTCGTTCAATTTTATTTTTTGTTTCAGTGTCTTCGAGTTTTTTCTCTCTTTCTCTTTTTCTCTTTCTCTTTGTTTTTTTGCTGTTTTCTTTCCTTCTTGTCTTTTGCCTTCTTGTTTTTTCAGTTTTTTTTTATTTCCTTCAGGTTGGTTTGGTTTTCTCCTTTTTGACTTTTTGCTGTTTTTTGTTTTGTTTTCCCTGTTTTTCAGTTGTGTTTTGCGTCGTTTTTGTTTGTTTTCCTTCCCTATGTTTTGTTCTATTTCCTTCAGTTTTGTTTCATTTCCCTCCATTTTGTTGAGTTTCTCCTGTTTTCCTTCTGTATTATTTCATCTTTCCCCTTTTTTCATTTCTGTTTGGGATTATTTCAGTCAGTTCCATTTTGATTTTTTTCTGTTTTGAGTTATTTTCCTATCTTTTATTTACTTTTATTTTATTTATTAATTTTATTTCCCTCTGCTTTTTCTTTCTTGGTGTTCTTTTTCCTTCATTTGTTTCATTTTTTTCTATTTCATTCTGTTCTGTTTTCTTTTCTTCTGGTGTGTTTTGTTTTCTTTGTGTTTTCTTTCCTTCTGTTTTGTGTAGTGTTCCCTCTTTTTTTCCTTTTTTTTCTGCTTATTTAGTTTTCTAAGCTTCTGTTTGTTCTTGTTCCCTTCAGTTTTGTTCCAGTTGTTTGGTTAATCCTGCATTTCTTGGTCACTGTGTCCTTTCCCAGACTGCTTTACAGGTGCACTATCAACTTTTTTGCTAGCTGGGCCACCACCTCTTGGGACTAAAGAATTATAACAAAAAAGGCTTTTCAGAAAGCGTGTAGCCTTCCCAAAATTATTAGCACAATTGATTATACTGTTTTCCCTATGTTTGTCCTCCACTGGCACAATGTACAACTAATATGTTATATATCAGGGTTCTCCAACGTGCGTCCTTAGGACAGTTGAGGTGTTATGAAAATAGCTCATCAGTGCTGGGTTTTAATAAATAACCTGGTCATAAAATAGTGAAAACATGATAAGTGGTGATTTTGGAATTCAAATAGATACATTTCAAGGACAAAAAAATATATTCAAGTATTGATAATTATTTTTTAAGCAATTAATTAAGAGAATAGAATGAGAATCTATTCAGGTATTAAAACAATGTATTCGTGTCAAAAGGAACAGGATCAGGAACCAAACGCATGACGTTACTCACACGAACCTTATTTTACAGGTCATGCACGTTAGACAGCAGTCTGGTGTGGAATGACAGGAAGCCAGAGGCCAATGAGATTGATACCAATTACCCAAGCAGATAACGGACGGATGGGGTCGATTCCAGACAGGACGGGACAGACAGGATCGAAAATGAAACAGGATATCGAAATAAAACAGGACAAACTAGACAGGAACATAAACTGGAGAAAATAATAAACAGGACAAAGATCGACGGAAACTCAACTGGAAACCGAAATTAAACAGGAGAAAACAAACAGGAACAATAACGGACAGGAAATGCCAACAGGAACAGGACCGAGTTGAAACCCACGTCTTGTGTGGCAGAGGTTCGTTGACGGACTGACAAACGGAGAGTGAGAACACTGAGTTTAAATAGAAACGTGTCGGGAACGGAAAAACGGGTCAGTAGCCAGGACAGAAGAGCAAAAACGTGGTCGTAAGCGAGTCGTAAGCCAGAATCGGGGAGAAGACGTGGTCAGTATCAAAAACGGGTCAAAGCCCGGGGACAGACAGGAGCAAAAACAGGTAGGAGTCAGGGTCGAAAAAAGGCTTGCCTAGTGTTAACTGAGGTTTCCGGACGGACTGACAAAAGCGGACGGAAAGGAGTGGGTTTAAATAGGGACAGGGAGCCAATTAAAGTCCGGGGCAGTTGGCGCCAAAGGAGCGGGCACAGGTGAATCACATCAGTAATCACGACAGTTCCCACCTTTTTAGATAGCTAGAAAGCTATTTAGCTAGCTTTTTACTAAATAACATTTTACCTTTTTTTCTAGTTATCAAGCTAAATTTTGGCCTCCTTTAGCGAGCTATCGAGCTTTCTATCTGGTTATTTAGTAGGATTTTTACTTTTTTAGCAAGCTATCTAGATCCCTTTTGTTTACCATTCTAGCTAACTATCAAGCTAGCTATTAAGCTAAGTTGCTGTTTTAAAAATTGAACATCAAACTGCGCTAATTACTTACAAAAAGTAGCTTGATGTTTGAAAAAGGTTGGAGAGCCCTGTTATATATTATCTAATATAGCTGCTAATGCTAGTGGGTTTCACCAATGCTAGATAAAGCTAGCTAGCAACCGGATGATTATTGAGATTTTTCAGACCGGCATTGCTTAATTTAAGATTTGAGAGGCGAAAATTGATATCGGCGGACATAAAAACAGCAAATTAGCCAAAAACGTATGGCAAACCCTCCAAAAAATAACTATACAGTGGGGGATAGAAACCGTAGCTAACTAGCTAATGCTAACTCAAATATAAGTCCAACCTCAGCACTGGAGGGTAATTAAGTAATGAGGCGTTCTCCTTGGGCAAGATTTCACTTTGGCTATTGTGTGTTTTGTTGGGGGGATGACTCTGTGTCTAAGGTCAAGCCTTCCCTCTCATTAGCGGCGACCCGGTGTCATAGCAGGTGACCAAGGGGTCAGAGAAGATTACACTAATTATCAGAAATTGGAGGCTGGGGAGCGTCCGTGTTTAGCAGCAAAACAAAAGTCGGCATTGTTGCGGTCAGGATAACGTTGCGGCGGCGCGTTATAATACCACGTTTTCATTCTGGTCTTTGAGAAGTTATTATTAGCGAAGGCGGAACTAACGAGGTCATGGAAAATTTCATGTTCGCTAGCTTTTAACCATGTTTTTGTTGCATTGGAAAACAGGAAACGAGCGTAGAATCAGAAATCCGGATGAGGAGGTGGCAAAGATAACGGTGAATGGACGTTAGCGCTAGCTAGCATCTGTCCGAAATCTTGAAACATCATCTTTTGACTTTCATTAAAGTAGATTTTGAAGTGACAAGGTAGTGTAGAATCACAAATCCAGACGCGGGAGGTCCGAAAATAACGAGGTATGGAAACTAGACCTAGCTAGATAGCTAGCTAGCGCCTATACTAAATCTCAGAACATAGTCGATTCGCTAGCTAGCCCATGTCTGAAATCTCGAAACATTGTTGTTTGACATTCGACAAAGTGACTTTTGATGTGAACAGAATCGTAGAATCGGAAATCCAGACGAGGAAGCACTGAAGATAACAGTGCGTACGGGCAAGCGCTAGCTAGCTAGCCCCTGTCCGAAATCTCGAAACATTGTCGTTTGACTTTCGACAAAGTAACTTTTGTAGTTAAAAGCGAGCTTGGAATCAGAAATTCAGACGTGGAAGCTGCGAAGATAACGGTGCCTGCAGGCAAGTGCTAGCAAACTAGCTAGCTAGCCGGTGCCTGTGGGCAAGCGCTAGTTATCTAGCTAGAAAGCTAGCTAGCTCCTGTCCAAAATCTTGAAACATTGATGTTTGACATTTGACAACGTGAACAGGGAGCGTAGAATCAGAAATCCAGACAGTGAAAGCACCGAAAATAATGGTGCCTGCGGGCAAGCACTGGCAAGTGCTAGCTCGCTAGCTAGCCCCTGTCCGAAATCACAAAACATTGTCGTTTGACTTTCAAAAAAGTGACTTTTGAAGTAAAGAGCGAGCTTAGAATTAGAAATTCAGACGTGGAAGCACCGAAGATAATGGTGTCCACAGGCAAGTGCTTGCTAGCTAACTAGCTAGCTAGCCTGTGTGGCGCCAGCGGCGACTCGTTGACGGATTGGCTTTCTGTCTATTTAAGCTCAGTGCTCTTGCTCTTCCTTGGTCAGTCCGTCAACGAACCTCTGCCCCGCAAGACATGAGTTTTAACTCGGTCCTGTTTCCTGTTGGTATTTCCTGTCCGGTATTGTTCTCATTTATTTTGTCCGGTTTCATATCGGTTTCCAGCTTCGTTCCCGTCTAGTTTGTCCTGTTTAATTTCGATATCCTGTTTTGATATCAATCCTGTCCGTCCCATCCTGTCCGGTATTGCCGCATTCGCCGCTCTTGTCCAAAATCTCGAAAACATTGTCGTTTGACTTTCAACAAAGTGACTTTTGAAGTGAAAAGCGAGCGCCCCCCTTTCTTGTCCACATTTGAATGCTCCCTGCTCTATCATGTAAATCCCCATTCAAATTAGTCGGGCATTAGAAGCCCTCAGCAGTAATGTCAAATAGGGGGGGTGTCTTTGAGGGATAGGGGGTCTTTGAGGAGGGGGGCGGGGGACTTAAGCACCTAACCAAGAATGAAATTCCCCATGCAAGCCTTGGGACAGGACAATTAAGAAGCAAGGCTTAGCCAATGATGAAAATTTATTGCTATCTAATACATATTTCTATTTTGCCAACACTAACCAATTTGAATGTGATTAAGGGAGGGGGGTGCGCTTCATTAAAGGCACGGCGTCTCTCCGAGGTCGTCGCCTTTTGAAGTTAAATTACAAATAGGGAGAAGGAAAGCCTCGCTATTGTCTAGCCGGGTCCTCGCTATTGTTTTGCGCCTTAAATGGCTTGGTTAACCCCTCTTTGTTTCCGTAAGGGAGGGGGGGCGCAACCGAGAAGGATTTTTAGAGGGATTACAGAATAAATAAACGTTTTATTCCTTTCATATGAAAACTGGATTTTTTTTTTCAGCAGGAGTCAACGATGCCGCTGGAAACGAGAAACATGTTTTATTCGATAGGCGGACGAAATGGAGGACCCCACACTTTTTCCTCATCACCCACACCTGATTTGAAAGAAGAACCCGTTATCCAAGGACTGTGCCGACAGCAAAAGCCGTCTTACCGTCGTTGATGTTCCTCATCTCCCACCTGAGTATACTAGTCATCGATCTATTCTGGACTTCCTGAACAAACACTAAAAATGTGTCATGGTTGCCATGGCGCCCGATTGGCCCCACCGATGTGGCGACAGCTGCAGCTCATTGATAGACTGGCTTCCGTGTATTTAAGCTCAGTGCTCTCATTGTTCCTTTGTCAGTCCGTCAATGAACCTCTGCCCCGCAAAACATGGGTTCTGACTCGGTCCTGTTACCTGTTGGTATTTCCTGTCCGGTATTGTTCCCGTCCTATTTAATATCGGTTACCAGTTTTGTTCCCGTCTATTTTTGTCCTGTTTATTATTCTTTTCACTTTTCGTTCCTGACTAGTTTGTTCTGTTTATTTTCGATATCTTGTTTCATTATCTATCCTGTCTGGTTCATGAGGCCGACGAGATCGATTCCAATTGTGTAATCTTCACACCTTTTTTTAATTCTTTCTCTATTTATTGCGTGCTCTATGGAGTCAGACTGCCAAGAAACATGGTAATGGCATCAATTCCAAGCATTTTCAAGCACTTCAGCCTAAATTCAAACATTTTCCTGACCTTGAAGACACAAGGATTCAAGAACCCCTACGAACCCTTAAAAAATAATGAAATAATGCTAAAACTGTCAGAACGGAAACAGCCAATTTGCGTTACGTTTCTCACAAGTTTTATTGAAGGAATGGAGAAGGCTGCGCCGACGCGGGAAGCAAGTTGCTCTCGTACTCAGATTGTGATCCGAACACGGAAGTGGATCCCTCGTTGCGAGCGATGGCGGTGTTAGGGACGGAAAAACGGGTCGGTAGCCGGGACTGGAAAGCAAAAACGTGGTCGGGGTCAGAAACAGGTCGTAGTCTGAGACAGACTGGAGCAAAAACGGGATAGGTGGGAGTCAGGGTCGATAAAGGCTTGCCTAGTATATACTGAAAAATTTCCGACTCGCAGATCCGGCGTTAGCAAAATAATAGAGGCGCATCTCAATTCTCGGTATCGTCAAACTCGATTCGAATTTCCCAGAATGCCTCAATTTGTGTCACATAAAAAAGGAAAGCGACATGATTTCTTCCGCAAGCGTGATGTTTGAAGAAAGACGGGATGATTGCGGCAAAGGGAGCGGCCATCTTCTCCCCTGAAAGGGATTAATTTGCCGTAATGGATGCGTTCTCAGGCCCGCTTTGGAGGGGAGAAAGGACATTTTCATTAACTTTCTTTCTATTTCATCTTCAATTAGTTGCGGCTAGGACCGGACCATAATCAGATGGAAATGTGGGCTGGAATGAACGCCCTCGTCACAAAAAAGCAAAGAAAGAAAGACCAGAGGGATAGCTTAAGACTTAAACCAGGACGTGTGTGTGTGTGTGTGTTCTTGTAGATGCGACCGAGTGAGTACCACACTAGTTATAACCTTTCCTTTGCCGAGTGAGGTTATTTGGGTTTGTCCTCAGACTTGTTTTTAAGAGTCCCTACTTCGATTTTAGAGCAGGGGTTTCCAACCTTTTCCAAGCGTCGTGACGCTTTTTGTCTCCAATGCTGAGCACCCGCTTTGACATGAATCTCTAAAATGACAACTTATCTTGTACGATTTACGATGTTGTGACTGTGTTATGGGCAGGGTAATTATTGGAAGTAGAAAGAAGACAGAAGAGAAAGAAAGAGAAGAACGGAGTGAAAGAGAAAAGGCAAGACGAGAGAAAGCAAGAAGAGTAAATGAGAGTGAAAGAGAGAAAAAAAAGAGATTGAAAGAAAGAGAGCAAGAGAAGAGAAGGAAAGAGAGAAATGGAGAAAGAAAAAGAGACAAAGAGAAAAGATAAAAAGAAATAGAAACAAAGAAAGAGAAAAATAAATTAAACAAATGAAATGAAAGACAGACAGGGAGATAGAAAGATAGAAAAAAGAAAGAAAGAAAGAAAGAAAAAAAGAAAGAAAAAAGAAAGAAAGAAAGAAAAAAGAAAGAAAGAAAAAAGGAAAGAAAGAAAGGAAGAAAAACGAACAAAAGAAAGAAAGAAAGAAACATAAAAAGGAAGAAACATAGAACGAAAAAAGAAAGAAAAAGACAGACAGACAGACAGACAGAAAAAGAAAGTCAAGTCAAGTCATTTTTATTTGTATAGCCCTCAATCACAAAGAGTTTCAAAGGGCTGCACAGGTTATTGCACAGACTATTGTCGTGATTACCTAACCGGAGTCACCTGAGGTAATCAGCTGGTGTGCTGGAACGCGATCTCTTGATTGGTGGAAGTCTACTACATAAGCTGTCAGTGTCCAGAGATGGACGTTCGAGTGTCTTCCTCATTTCCTGAGTGAACCTCCAACATTCAAGGTACCACAAGCCCATGTATATTCCAAGTCTGATTCTCGTTGCCTGACCCTTGTCTGTTAAAAAGTTACGATCTACTCTTCCGCCCCGGCCACCGACTTACCTGCTACGTTTCGCCACGCGTTTTCACCACGGAGTTGCCATATCGTCCCAAGAGGCTTTCCACTGCCAAGGCTCGACGTCCCAAGCCTGCTCCACCGAATCTTGTCACAATAAAGCCTTTAACTGACGCTATTGGATCCGAGTCCTTGTTCTGTTCCATGACAACTATTATTTCAGACTATTAACACCATCCCCTGAAAAGGAAGAAAGAGTGAGATAAACAGAGATAAAGAGGGATAAAAAGAAAGCAAGAAAGCAAGAAAGCAAGAAAGCAAGAAAGAAAGAAACAAAGAAAGAGAAAAATAAATTAAACAAATGAAATGAAAGACAGACAGGGAGATAGAAAGATAGAAAAAAGAAAGAAAGAAAGAAAGAAAGAAAGAAAAAAGAAAGAAAGAAAAAAGGAAAGAAAGAAAGAAAAAAGGAAAGAAAGAAAGGAAGAAAAACGAACAAAAGAAAGAAAGAAAGAAACATAAAAAGGAAGAAACATAGAACGAAAAAAGAAAGAAAAAGACAGACAGACAGACAGACAGAAAAAGAAAGTCAAGTCAAGTCATTTTTATTTGTATAGCCCTCAATCACAAAGAGTTTCAAAGGGCTGCACAGGTTATTGCACAGACTATTATTTCAGACTATTAACACCATCCCCTGAAAAGGAAGAAAGAGTGAGATAAACAGAGATAAAGAGGGATAAAAAGAAAGAAAGAAAGCAAGAAAGCAAGAAAGCAAGAAAGAAAGAAAGAAAGAAAGAAAGAAAGAACACCCCCTGTTTTAGAGTTTAATCTTGCAACATGACGGAATGGAGAGTACAGATCCTGACGGTAAAGACAGAACAGGACATGACAGAAAGGAGTGCAAGGATCATGACAATAAAGTAAGTACAGGACATGACGGAAAGTATATAAAGAACATGACAGAGGTGTAAGTATAGAACATGACAGAAATGAAGTGGGGAACATGCCAATAAAGAGAGCATAGTACAGAAAATGACAGGAAGTGTGTTGTGAACATGATAGAAAGTAAGTAGTAGAACATGAAAGAAGGTTAGTGATGAAGATGCCACTAAAGAGAGTATAGTACAGAACATGGCAGGAAGTAAGTAAAGAAAATAACAAAAAGTAAGTTGTCAAGACCAGAACGGAGACAGGACCCACTCGCGTAACGCTTCTCACAGTTTTACTGGGAAGAAGGGAAAGGAATGCACACAAAATACAGTGATCGCTGGTCGCGGGCAGCAGGTCGCTCTGTACGCGGAAGTGGGACTTACGTGGCGAGCGATGGCCGTGTCGGAAACGGAAAAAACGGGTCAGTAGACGTAGACGTGGTCAAGATAAAAAACGGATCGTTATTCGGGACGAGAGAGCAGACGTGGTCTAGCTCAAAACAGATCGTAACGGGAGACAAACAGGAGCAAAAAACAGGGCATGCGAAAAAGGCTTGCTGTGTAAAAAGATTCGCAGACAGACCGACAAAATGGGACTGACAGGACAAAGTTTAAATACTGACAGGGAGCCAATCTGTCAGCAAGCTGCAGCTGGCGCCACACGGGCGGCGCCATTCGGGCGCCTTGGCAACTGTGACATACGGGCGGGGCCAATTGGGTGCCATGGCAACAGTGACATAAGTTGTGAACATGATAGAAAGTAAGTGCAGAACATGACATGAAGTAAGCATAAAACATGACAGAAAGGAAGTGAAAAACATGAGGGTAAAGAGAGTATAGGACTGAACAATGACAGGAAGTAAGTAAAGAAAATGACAGGAAGTAAGTTGTGAACATGATAGAAAGTAAGTACAGAACATGAAAGGAGGTAAGTAGAGAACATGACAAATATTAAGTAGAAAACATGACATTAAAGAGAATACAGAACATGACTGAGTAAATAAATAAAGAACTTGACTTTAGAGAGAGTACGGAACATGAAAGTAAGTAAGTAGTGAACATGACAGGAAGTTAGCAGAGAACAGGACAGCACGATGTCAACCAGCTCTTCGGGAGGCGGCAAATCTCCTGGCGAAGGTATTAGGTCTGATCAATCTATTCCTAGAGATTAGCTGGGGATATTTACATAAACACGCATTCTGTAGTGCGAGGAACGAGGCCCCGGGGGAGGGGGAGGAACGACCACATTTTTCAATGAAGCGAACGGGTTCCGTCCCCGCCGCCGTCACCGCCGCCGCTTTCGGTGTGACCGAGTGTTGTGTTACTCGTCACGCCGAGTGATGCGATTACTCGTTCCTCCCCCTCAGCGCAACACAAATGACTCTTTTATCCGCCATCATCGAATCGTTCCGGGTTAAGTGTTTGAAGCGCTAGTTCCTCTGAAGCCCTGCCAAAAACAGCTAGCAGGCGCTTCATCAGGATATGTCAGCTGCCAAATAGTGAGCAGGACCCCGACGGAATACGCGGACTGCCAAATTTTCAGGAAGAGGATATGACAAGAGACGAGGTCACAGTACGGGGATTTCTGGCGAGCGGGAAAAACGATTCGTGAATAATCGGACGGGTAAACGGAATTCGCAAACTATACACTGGCCCCGCCCCTTCACATATACATCCAATCAAAATTTTGCACGAAAAGTGAAATATCATGAAACTTCTAAAAAATCTGCAATGGTGGAACGTAATGATATTTTATTCTTTGTTTTTCAGAGGCCCCGCCCCCCCGCTTATACATCCAATCAAAATAAGTCAGATACGGCAAAATGTTTTGAATCATCGGCAGAATGCGACTTGGAAATATAACCGGCAAAAGATCCACTGGCCCCGCCCCCTTACCTTTCCATCCAATCAAAAAGTCACACAAATAGTCAAATAACGTGAAATAATTATTGATCGCAGAACGCGATGATATTTCTTGAAATCATAACTGAGGTCTTTGTTCCTCCACAGGCCCCGCCCCCTTATTCATCAATCCAATCAAAAACCAGGTAACACTTTGAATCATCAATCAAACATTATCATGAGAAAAGGAAGAGAAAGAGGCGGGACTTTTGATATGACAATACTGCTTTTCGTGAAACTTTCCGAAAAATCGGCAATGTCGGAATATGTCGAAATAATGAAACTGGCAAACTATCAAGCCCCGCCCCCTTACTCATCCATCCAATAGAAAAGTCAAACATCGTGAAACATGAAAAATTTGAAACAGTTATTGAGATGATATTTTTTCAAATGTAACTTACAAAAAATTATCTTTATAATACCACTGACCCCGCCCCCTTACTTATCCAGCCAATCAAAAATCACGACGCAACAAGTCAGAATTGTAAAACTCGTCGAAAAATCGGCGACAGCGGAATTAGACGATATTTCTTAAATACGCAACCAGCGAACTATTTTCTTCATTGTCCCACAGGCCCCACCCCTTAACTTGTCCAGCCAATCAAAAGTCACGTCGCAACAAGTCAGATATCGTGAACATTTTTGAAAAATGGGCAACAGCGGAATTAGACAGTATTTCTTAAATACGCAAACAGTGGACTATTTTCTTCTTTCACTGACCCCGCCCCTTGACTTATCCAGCCAATCAAAATTTGCGGCGCAACAGGTCAGATATCGTGAAACTCTTTGGAAAATCAGCAACAGCGGAATGAGGCGATATTTCTTAAATATGCAAACAGCGAATCATTTTCTTAATTGTTCCACTGGCCCCGCCCCTTAACTTGTCTAGCCAATCAAAAGTCACCTCGCAAAGTCAGATATCGTGCAACTTGTCGAACAATCGGCAACAGCGGAATGAGACGATATTTATTTTCACCGTAACTTATTGTTATCGATATTGTTCCACTGGCCCCGCCCCCTTACTTACCCAGCCAATCAAAACGTCACACGGCAGAATGTGACGATATTTCGCAGAATTTTAACCCGCAAACCATCCACTGGCCCCGCCCTCTTTACTTACTTACCGATCAAAAAGTCCTGGAAAACGTAGCACTTTGTTGTTCCACTGGCCCCGCCCCCTCATTCATTAACCAATCAAAAAACAGTTAAAAAATAATGCATTTCAAATTGTATTTATGGTCTCATTAATAATCCACGGAGCACCTTTTCTTCCCTGTAAACAAAGACGCTAACGATGAACCTCTTGACGAAAAATCATCGGAAAAAAATAACGATTCTCGACGGCCTCGAAACCCGTCTTTTTCTTTTTTCCGCTCGCTCCGCTTTCAAACAATTTCATGCTCCAATTCCGAAGCCGTTTGAAAGATAACGCCCGGGAAATTCCGATGCTTTGCTTCCGATCCTCTCTGGCTCGATTAGCGGACGCCGCTTGATTAGCCGAGGACGCTAATTAAAAACAAACAGCGTCTCGTTGACCGCCGATTCCGTTCGGCGACGGACGATCCAAACTCGTTCCCGTCGCTCTCCTGGTGAAGAGGGGGAGAAATGAATGGCGCGCGGGCCACCTGAGGACCCTCCGCCTTTTTAACCCGGCTCCGGAAAGCAAAATGATAAGGTGTTCACTTGTGTGGAAAAAATGAGTGGGTAAAAGAAAAATAATAGGGAAAAATAAGGGTAAAAAGGAAGCAATAGAAAAAAAAAGAAAAACTGAAAAAGATTAAAAAAGAACATTTTTAAACAAGGTGTAAAAGGAAGAAAAATCCAAGGAGGAACAAAGAGAAGAAGAAAAGAGAAAAGGGAAAACAAGGAGAAAGAATAATAAGAAAGGGAACAAAAAGACACAAAAAGAAAAAGAAGAAAAAAAGACAAAAAAAAAAGAAAAGAAAAGTGCAAAAGTGCAAAAATGGGAAATAGAAGGAAACAAGGAAACAAAAGGGAAAAATTGGGATAAATAAACAGAATAAGAGAAAAATAAAAAAGTAAAAAGAATAAAAGACAAAAAAGAAAAACAAAGGAAAAAAGAAATTGAGAAAATAAAGGAAAAGGGGGGACAAGGGAAAACGAAGGAAAATTAAAATATAGGGAAAAGGGGAGAATGAAAAAGTAAGGAGGGGGGAAGAAGAAAAAGAAAGACCAAAAGAAAAATGAGAATACGGGAAATAAAGAGGAAAAAGAAAAAAGAGGAAAATGGGAAGAAAAATAGAAATGTTAAAAAAAATGGAAGAAATGGAAAGAAAGAGAGATACCAATGAAATAAAAAAGAGGATAAAAGGACAAAAAGTAAAAGTAAAAAGGGAAATGGAAAAATGGGACAAAAAAGAGAAAGAAAATAAATAAAATAATATGTAGAGAAGGAAAGACAAAAAAACAATATTAAAAAGAAAAGAAAAAACAAAAAATGGAATGAGGTGAAAATAGAAAAAAAAGGAAAAAATAGAAATCGTGGAAAGAAAAAGAAAACGGGGGAAAAAGAAAATCAGTAGAAGAAAATGAAAAAAAGGGAAAAAAGGAAACTAAGTGAGGAAAAAAAAGAGAAATAGAGAAACGGGTTTTGAGGTTGTACCTTCGCCCAGTCTACCAGGAACCTCCAAGCCAATCGATTATGGAGCTAAATTGGCCCTCAGCCCAGAGGAACGTGGCCCCGCCCCCCTCCAGACCATCCACTTTCCCAATCAAGACTCAGAAAAACATCCCATTCTCTCCTGCTAACCCCCCCTCCCTTTTTTTTTGCATCTGCGCTAAGCTAGCAAGGCTAAACACACTGGCAGCATATCTCTCCAATTAACAAGCAAGCAAAGCCATTTACAAAGCCACCAGACGCTTTTTTGTTTTTCTCTCGTCGCCCCGGGTTCGTTTTGCCACTTGCGTTCCTGAACAGGAAGTGGAAGAAAATTGGAATGGATTTCTTGATTAAAACTCTCCCCCCCCCCCGCAAAAAAAACATGCGAGGAATCGACTGAGAGCGTGCGGCATCGTGCAAAATGTCCTTCGTTAGGCCACGCTCTCCCCCCGCTAAACACGTTTTATTTGCCGCCGCGATTGAATTAGCGCGCGTGGGGCGCTCCCGTTTATTCCTCGGCTGTTGGATAATGGCGCCCGGATGACTGTGGATGTGGATGCGCGGTCACACCCTGCAGCAAATGGGAAACTTTTTCGCTGTCGTGAAAAACATCTCGAAGATTCTTCTTGGGAACAAAAACTCGATGTTTTCCTTCCGCTCATCACTTAATTTCAAGTTGTGTTAAGTTGGAGCTAGTGAGTGTCCAGCCCTGTTTTTTCCTTTTCTGTAAAGTTTGTGATTTTTGGAGTCCTGCGTCATCTCTCTTTCATGTTTTGTTCAGGTGGTTCCAGTTGATGATCAACCACATCCGGCGTCTTCTCACTTTCATGTTTCCCTGTTACTGTTCAGGTAAAGCTAGTTTGGATTCCAACACAATCTAAATTTCCTCCTTTTATGTTTTCTTCAGGTAGAGCCAGTTGATGATCCACCACATCCGGCGGCTTCTCACTTTCATGTTTCCCATTACGTACTACATTGTCCCCTTTCATGTTTTGTTCAGGTAGAGCGAGTTGGTGTCAAAACAGTAGGTGGTTATTCTATCAGGGCAAGAATTCCCTCAGTCCTTTCATGTTATTTTCAGTAAGTACCAGTTGGTAGTCCACCACATCCGCCATCTTCTTTCTTTCATGTTTCGTTCTGTTGGAGCCAGTTTGTGTTTGGACATAATGACGTTGTTCCGTCCATGCTACACTTTGTTCCTTGCGTCCTTGTCCGTCCATGTTTTGTTCAGTTATGGTTGGGATGTTTGTCCTTGCATTTTAGCGATAGTTCAATCTACTTTGAAGTTTATGTTGTTGCGTCGTCCTTCTTCCCTGTCGTGTGCCCACATATCATGCATTGTCTTATATTATAGTTTTTGCGTTCCGATAGCACCAACCTTGTCCCCAAAAAAGCGAAAATACTGTACTTTTGAAACCTTGAAATAAAGTACAACAGTACTTCAACTTTGACTTGTTTCGCATCTACGAGATGTCTTGCGCTCGTAAGTTCGAATAGAGCGTTCCTCATTACGTTTACACGACACACATCTCGTCCGTAAAAACATACCGAAATTATCATTGTACTTTCGAAATCTTGGAACAAAGTAGCAGAGCGCTTCAAATGTTTTCAAAAAATGTTTTTTTTTCAGTTTTACATATACGAGATGTCTCGTGCTCGTAAGTTCGGACAAAATGTTCCCCATTACATTTACACGACACAAACCTCGTCCATAAACACAAATCTCGTCCATAAACGTACCGAAATTAGCATTGTACTTTCAAAATCTTCTCATCTCATCTCATCAGCTGTACCGCTTATCCTCATTAGGGTCGCGGGGGGGCTGGAGCCCATCCCAGCCATCTCCGGGCAGTGGGCAGGGGACACCCTGAATTGGTAGCCAGCCAATCGCAGGGCACACAGGGACAGACAACTCATTTGCTTATTCACACCTAGGGACAATTTGGACAGGCCAATTCACCTGAAATGCATGTTTTTGGAACGCGGGAGGAAACCGGAGTGCCCGGAGAAAACCCACGCAAGCACGGGGAGAACATACAAACTCCGCACAGTAAGGCCGGGAGCTGGATTTGAACCCACGACAGGTTCCCATGACATGAACTGTGCCGCACAAGCACTAACCACTGCGCCGCCGTGCTGCCCCTTTCAAAATCTTGTTTTCAAAAATTGTTTTTTTTCACTTTTCACATCTACAAGATGTCTCGTGCTCTTAAGTTCGGATAAAGCGTTCCCCGTTACGTTTACACGACACAAATCTCGTCCGTAAACATACCGAAATTAGCATTGTGTTTTTGAAATCTTGTTTTCGAAAAAATGTTTTTTTTCAGTTTCACATACACGAGATGTCTCGTGCTCGTAAGTTCGGATAAGGTGTTCCTCTTTACGTTAACACGACACAAATCCTGTCCAGTAAGGTATTACAATTACCATTGTACGTTCGAAACCTCGGAATGAAGTAGTACAGTACTCCAACTTTTGCCTCGTCTCGTATCTATAATATGTCTCGTGCTCGTAAGTTCGGATAAAGCGCTCCTCTTTAGAATAACGCAATGCAAATCTTTCCCAGTAAAATACTAAAATGATCATATTTCCTTCGAAACCTCAGCATGAGGTAAAACAGTGCTTCAACTTTTTCCTGTTTCTTATCCACAAGATGTCTCGTGCTCGTCAGTTCGGATAAAACGTTGCTCATTACGTTTACACAACACAAAACTTCCAGCAAAATACTACAATTGTCATTATACGTTCAAAACCTCAGAATAAAGTAGTTACAGTACTCCAACTTTCACCTCGTCTCGCATCTTCGATATGTCTCGTGCTCGTGAGTTCCCCATTCCGTTTATACGACACAAATCTCGTTTGTTAACGTCCCAAAATTAGCATTGTTCTTGAAACCTTGAATAAGAGTAGTAGCTTCTAGTACAGTACTTTTTTTTAATAAACTTTCGCCCGAGTTTCCCGTTTACGAGTCGTCTCGCGCTCGTAAAACGCCGAAAGCACGGAAGGCTCTATTGGAGTTCCGATAAAGCCCGCCACAAATCAAGTGGGTTTATCTCCCTCTCTGGAAGTCGCGAACGCGCCAATACTCCAGCCAGCGGGACGACTCGTACATCTGTTCCCTGTCTGTGTATACATACGAGAGGGCAGGCGGCGGTAATGGCTCCCGCTCGAAATAAACAAAAGCGCGGAGCGAAGCCTCCCGTCCCGCACTCGTACCGACCTAAATCACGGCGGGACGACACCCCGCTTCCTCCGCCAGGCCAGAAAGTGTGCGCTCGTATATGTGTGAAGGCGCGCCAGCCGGGTGGGGAGGAGACGCTTGATGCGTACCACATGTTGCGGACCCGCCAGACACAACAACTTCCAAGCGAGAGGAAAAGAAAAAAAACATCTGCAGGAGTGTGAGGGGAATTGGCAAGGACACGTATTATTCTTTAAGGCAATATTTACCAAACGCCTCAGTAGAAGATGAATTAATCAGATTAACTGGATTAATTTTTTTTAAATACAACAATCGTGAAATCAAATGTAGGAATCGAAAATTCCCAGTCACTTTAAGATGGTGTACATTATTAAGATGAAGATACTGATATGCTACTATGCAACTAATCAAATGAACTCGATTAATTAATCAATATAATTGGATTAATTTGTCTTTTTTGAAGAAAATGTGATCAATTGTGAAATCCAAGGTCGGAATCGAAAAGTTTAATTCGAAATTTGAAGTCATTCTAAAGTAATGTAAATTATCAAGGTGAAGATTGTGATTTGTAAATGTGCAATTAATTATATTAACTGGATTAATTAATTACATTAATTTTAACAATTCTTCTCATTAAAACAATGTCGGAAATTGTGATGAAACGTGAAATCAAATGTAGGAATCGAAAAGTTTAATTCAAATTCCCAGTCATCCCAAAATGGTGTATATTATAAAGTAGACAATTGTCAAATGAACTTGATTAATTAATCAATATAATTGGATTAATTTGTCTTTTGCAAAATGTTAGTAAGAAAATGTGATGAATCGTGAAATCCAAGGTAGGAATCAAAAAGTTTAATTCGAAATTCAAAGTCATTCTGAAATGGTGTAAATCAGGGGTGTCAAACTCATTTTAACTCGGGGGCCACACGATAGAACAAACATTCTGTTGGGGGCCGGACCAGTAGATTAAAGAGAAAGAAAAAGAGAGATAAAGAAATAAGAGAAAGAGGGGGGATAAAAAAAGCGAGAGAGGGGGAGAGCCTGAGAAACAAAAGAGATAAAAAGAGAAGTCATGAGAGAGGGGGAAAGAAAGGGGGAGGAGGAAAGAAATCGAAAGAGAAATAGAAAGACAGAAGGAGAGAAAAGAGAAAAGAAAGCGCAAAGGGTAGGAAGAGAGAAAGAGAAAAGAGAGAAAAGGAAAAAAAGGAAATTGGAGCAAAATAAGAGATAGAGACAAAGAGCAACAAAGGAAGAGAAAAAGAGAGACACAGAGTAAAAGAGACAGAGAGTGGGAGAAAAGGAGTGGAAAGAGAGAGAGAGAGAGAGAGAGAGAGAGAGAGAGAGAGAGAGAGAGAGAGAGAGAGAGAGAGAGAGAGAGATAAAGAAATAAGAGAAAGAGGGGGGATAAAAAAAGCGAGAGAGGGGGAGAGCCTGAGAAACAAAAGAGATAAAAAGAGAAGTCATGAGAGAGGGGGAAAGAAAGGGAGAGGAGGAAAGAAATCGAAAGAGAAATAGAAAGACAGAAGGAGAGAAAAGAGAAAAGAAAGCGCAAAGGGTAGGAAGAGAGAAAGAGAAAAGAGAGAAAAGGAAAAAAAGGAAATTGGAGCAAAATAAGAAATAGAGACAAAGAGCAACAAAGGAAGAGAAAAAGAGAGACACAGAGTAAAAGAGACAGAGAGTGGGAGAAAAGGAGTGGAAAGAGAGAGAGAGAGAGAGAGAGAGAGAGAGAGAGAGAGAGAGATAAATAAATACAAGTGCAGTGTCTTTGTGAGAAGCACCCTTCTTTAGCAACATCAAGTCGACATATTTCAACCTGCAGCTTGTTTTTACCTTGTGCTTCTCTGAGTGTTGTCTCGCGGGCCGGATTCAATCCCTTAGCAGGCCTGATCTGGCCCGTGGGCCGCCAGTTTGACACCTGTGGTGTAAATGATCAAGATGAGGATTGTGATTACTCATATTAACTGGATTAATTACTTAAATGAATTCTAACAGTTCGTCCCTTTTAAAAAATTCTGTAAGAAATTGTGATGAATTGTGAAATCAAATGTGGGAATTGAAAAGCTTCATCCGAATTCCCAGTCATTCTAACATAGTATATATCAGCTCCCGTGTTATTTTCGATTGTTCTCGATTGTTCTCAGCTCAGGGATGCTGCTGGAAATGTGAATTTCCCTTCGGGGATGAACAAAGTATCTATCTATCTATCTATCTATCTATCTATCTATCTATCTATCTATCTATCTATCTATCTATCTATCTATCTATCTATCTATCTATCTATCTATCTATCTATCTATCTATCTATCTATCTATCTATCTATCTATCTCTATCTATCTATCTATCTATCTATCTATCTATCTATCTATCTATCTATCTATCTATCTATCTATCTATCTATCTATCTATCTATCTATCTATCTATCTATCTATCTATCTATCTATCTATCTATCTATCTATCTATCTATCTATCTATCTATTATCAAGGTGACGATTGAAATAAGTGAATATGCAATTAATTAAATCAACTGGATTCATTTATTAAATCATTTTGATGAATTTGTCTCTTTAAAAAATGGCAGAAAGAAATTGTGATAAATCGTGAATTCAGAGGGAGGAATCGAAAAATTGAATCCGAAATTCAAAGTCATTTTAAGATGGTGTACATTATTAAGATGAAGATTGTGATATGCTAGTACGCAATTAATCAATTAACTGGATAAATTAATCAATATAATTGGATTATAATGTTAGTAAGAAAATGTGATAAATCGTTAAATGGATCGGTAGGAATAAACTCGTCCAAACCAAATTCCAAATCATTCTAAGCTCGTGTTAATTATCAAGAAGAAAGTTGTGACTCGTAAATGTGCAATTAATCAAATTAACTGGATTAATTGAATGAATTAATTTGATCAGTTTGTCTCTTTTAAATATGCCAGGAAGAGATTGTGATGAATCACGAAATCCGAGGTCGAAATCAAAAAGTTAAATCCGAATTAGAAGTCATTCTAAGATGGTGTATGTTATCATCATGAAGATTATTATATGCTGATATGCAAATAATCAAATTCACTGGATTAATTAATAAAAATGAATTTGATGAATTTGACTCTTTAAAAAACAAAACTGTAAAAATGTTTCGATTAATCGTGAAATCGAAGGTAGGAATCGACTAGCTTAATCCACATTCCAAATCATTCTAAAGTGGTATTTTCTAATGTGTAATTCATCAAATCAACATGATTAATTAATCTAATGGATTAAATTAATTTGTCACTACAAGAACGTCCGTTGGAAAATTATGAAATCGAGAGTGGGAATCGAAAAGTTTAATCAAATCATTCCGACTAATGTTGATTATCAAAATTGAGGTTGTGATTTGTAAATGTATGATTAATCAGATTAATAGGATTAATTAATCATAGTGATCCAAATAATTTGTCACTAAAAAAAATCAGGTGGAAAGTTTACCTCATCGAGAAATCGAGGTTAGTAATGGAAAGTTAACGTTTCATCTAAATAATTCTATCTGGTGTTAATTATCAAAATGATTCGTGAATGTGAGATTAATTGGATTAATTGTACGAATTGGTTTCATTAACTTGTCCCTGTAAAAATGCAGTGAGAAAATGAGAGGTACAAACGTAAAAGTTTGATCTGAACTATTGTGTTTTGAATCAAAATGAAGCTTATGATTTGTGTGATTAATCGAATTTATTAAACAAATCGATTCAATTAATTTTTCCCTTTCTTTGAAAAGTGCCAGTTAGAAAATGCGATCCATCGCGACATTGAGGGCAGGAATTCAATAGTTGAATCGAAATCCTTTCATAGGGTGTTGATTATCATAATAAAGATTGTGATTTTTGAACGTGCGATTAATCGAATTAATTCCAATCATTCATCAAATCGATTCAAAAAGGTGTCTAAGTCAGCTCGCTAAAAGAGTAAAACGCCATCTAAATAGCAACAGAGAAAGCTAAAAACAAAGCTAAATAGCGAGCGTGAAAGAAGGCCAAAATGTAGCTTGATAATTAGCAAAAGAAGATGAAATATTAGCTAGGTAGCATGCAAAGACTGTATTAGCTAGCTAGATAGCTTGTAAAAAATCTAGGAAGGCAGTAAGATAGCTTGCTACAATTCTAAAAAGGTAGCCGGGTAGCTAGCTAAAAAGAAACTGCACATTTATTGCTCATTCTCCTTGTAAAACCCATGAATTGGAATTGCGTCCGTTGCATTTACTGCTCCAGCGCCCCGGTGACCCTAATAAGGATAATGGATGGATGGATTACATGAGTAGATTCTGATTTTCCAAAATAACAATTTATCATATTACAACTATGTTATTACCAGGTTAACTAGACTCAAGTCAACCCATAGAAAATCGTACACCTCAACTGTCCCTAGGGGGCCCCCTGGTGCCCGGGGGTCTACTGTAAATCAACCCCATCTGCCTCTTACTGTCACAAACGTGTAATTCCACGCTAACCTCGACAAACACCCCCTCTAAAAACGGAGGCTCACCCACATAGTGAGCCAGGTCAGGGAAGGTTGACACGAAAGTCATAAGAACTGTGCCAAAATAAGAAGCCGTTATTTGGTCCCGAACAAACTGGCACACGTATGTTTGGCTTTTCTGAGGCGGTGGTGGAGGGAAGCCTCCTCCTCCTCCTCCACACGGTTTATTTTTGCTTTCCGGCAACCTAAACGATCCCTTAAAAGGGAGCGTGCATCTTTATAGGCCCGACCTGAAACATCTGGGCACATGTGTGCACCTTTAGCAGAACGGCATTGGACTAGGAACCCAGATGAGGGAACTTCTACTTATTCTACTTTTTTTTTTTTTTTTTTTTTTTTTTATGAAAAAGTCAACAAGTCAAGTCCTATGTTTTGGGACGCCCTTAACCCTAAAATGTCTCAAAGTACTCCACTGGTTACCAAGACACAACCCCCTGATCTGAATCCTACATGAGGGCAATGAGAAACTCAAAAACTTCAAGTCAAGTCATGTGTATTTGTGACACCCTTAATCACAAGTAGTCTCAAATGGCTGTACAGACCACCGATTATTGCAAACTACAGCCTATTATGACACCAACCCCTGATCTGAAATCAACATGTGGGCAAGGAAACACTCAAAAACCTCAACATGAAGAAAATGAAGAAACCTTTAGAAGGGATAGTCTCAAAGGGCTGCACGGACAACAGACTATTACAAACTACAGACTATTATGACACCATCCCCTGATCTGAAACCCACATGAGGGCAAGGAAAAACTCAAAAACCCCAACATGAAGAAAATGAAGAAACCTTTAGAAGGGATAGTCTCAAAGGGCTGCACGGACAACAGACTATTACAAACTACAGACTATTATGACACCATCCCCTGATCTGAAATCAACATGTGGGCAAGGAAAAACTCAAAAACCTCAACATGAAGAAAATGAAGAAACCTTTAGAAGGGATAGTCTCAAAGGGCTGCACAGACAACAGAATATTACAAACTACAGACTATTATGACACCATCCCGTGATCTAAAACCCACATGAGTGCAAGGAAAAACTCAAAAACCTCAACATGAGGAAAACGAAGAAACCTTGAGGAAGCATTGATAACAATAAAACAAACCATAGTCAACATAAACAATAAACATAAATAAGATGGAAAATTGTTCCATTTAATCAATTGTATCTATTAATCGACTAAGGCCCAGACGAATAGATTAATGAGAGAAAAGGAGAGGGAGAAAAAGAGAGAAAGATAGTGAGAGGCAACAAACAGGAGGGAGAGAAAGTCAACGAGCGAGAGAACATTAGAGAGAATAGAGGCGAAAGAGAAAGGGAGAAAGACAAAAAGAAATAAAGCTATAGAAAGAACGATTAAAAGAAAGAAAGAAACACATTGAATGAAGGAAAGACAGAGAAAAAAGGATGCAAAGAGAGAGATAGAGAGACAAAAGAAGAGAGAGATAGAAAATAACAGATAGAGGGTGAGAGAATGACAAAAGTAGAAAAAAAGAGACTGACAAAAATACTAAGAGAGAGAAGGAGAGGAAGAGAGAGGGAAAGACAGGCAAAGAGGGTAAGAGAGAAAAAGAAAGATAAAAGAGAGACAGGGAGAGAAAAAAAGACAGATAAAGAGTGAGAAAAAAGAAGAGAGAGAAGGAAGGAGAAAGAGAGAGACAAAGAGAGAAAGAGAGAGAAAATAATATACAGTGTATATATATATATTTATATATATGTATATATATATATATATATATATATATATATAAAGAGAGAAGGACAGAGAGAGAGAGAGAGAGAGAGGAGAGAACGAGAGAGAGAGAGAGAGAGAGAGAGAGAGAGGAGAGAACGAGAGAGAGAGAGAGAGAGAAAAGAAACAGAGAAAGAGACACAGCAAAAAAAGAGACGGAAAAGAGAGGGACAAAAGAAAAAAACAGCAAAAAAGAAAAAAAAGAGAAGAAAAAAATTAAAGATAAAGAAAAACAAAGAAGAAAAAGAAAGAAAAAAAGAGTGAGATAGAGGGAGAGAGTGAAAGAAAGAAAGTTAGCGACAGAGAGAAAGAAAGAAAGAATAAGAGAGAGAGAGAGAGAGAGAGAGAGAGAGAGAGAGAGAGGCACAGAAAAAGAGAGACAGATACAGTGTAAGACAGAAGAAGAAACACAGAAAAAGCGAGAGAAAGGGTAAGTGTCTTGGCCAGGTTTTGGCAACATCAAGTGGATATTTAAAAGTGTAGTTCATTTTTATCTAGTATTTCTCTTGGCGTCCTCTTGCGTACCAAAACCTTTGGAGGGCCTAATCCGGCCCGCGGGCCACATGTTAGGGTCAATGACAAAAATGTGACTTTTATTTGATTTACTTAATATAATTTGAAGGTGCCGAGAGGATTATTAAGTTATTTTAGAAGCAGAACTAAGATATTAGCTAGAAGTATATGTGAAATGTGCTCTTGTCCCCAGTTTCCCTTTTGGCCCCTTCCTCTCTTAGGAATACAAAATGAAATCCGAAAATGAGGTGTACACTTAAATGATATCACAAAAAGTTAACCAACAAAAGTCAAAAAAAATTCTTTAGCTTTGAAGCTAGCTAGCTATCTTCCTACTTTTTCAGCTATTTATCAAGCTATCTAGCTAGCTTTTTACATTTTGTGCATACTGTCTAGCTAACATTTGACCTTTTTGCTAGTTATCAATTACATTTCAGGATCCTTTCTAGCAAGCTATCTAGCTCTGCATCCTGCCATTTAGATGATTTTTTACTTTTTAGCAAGCTACCTTGCTCTCTTTCAATTTTTTTTCCCGAGCTAACTATCAATCTACCACTTATGCTTTTAGCAAGCTATCTAGCTAGGTTTTTTTTTAACTTTTAATTTCAAGCCATGTAGCTGACACTTGACCTTTTTGTTAGTTATCAACTACAGTTTGGGCTCCTTTTTAACTAGCTATCTAGCTTTGTATCCAATTATTTAGCTATCAAGCTAGTTTTTTTTAGCTTTTTAGCATGCCATATGCTATCTGGCTAACATTTGACCTTTTTGCTAGTTATCAACCACATTTTGGGCACCTTTCTAGCTAGCTATCAAGGTTCGTATCCAGCTTTTTACTTTTTTGGCTAGCTACCTTGCTCCCTCTTAGTTTTTTTATCTGTTTCCCTTCATAGCTAACTATCAAACTACCTTTTAAGCTAATTAGCAAGCCTTTTGTGCTTTATAGTAACCAAAAGTAGCTCGACGCTGGAAAAAGGTTGGAGAGCCCTTATTTAATATCATGCAAACAGAATAAATTCTTTAATGATATATTTTTGAATATACAAAGAAATATAACATGTAGACAGAAATGCCCGCATGTATATTTACTTATAAATACCTTTCTCGGTTTTAGACTTGTTATTAGTACTCTTGGATTAGTACACATCACAAAACTAGTTGGAGAAACCCGCCAACCTCAGTGTCCGACCGTCAAGGTTTATTTTCTCGGTGAAAAATCTAAATAAATAGAAAGTAAGCCGAGCTGCCGCCCGCGCTTGTTTTGTTTATTGTTCTTTTTCTTTTTTTAGCCCCCGAAAAAAAAAATCTTGTTAAAAAGTCTTTGCGCTCCGCCTGAGCGCTAAAGTCGTGTTTGAGTGTAAACAAGCCGCTTTTCCCCTTAAATGGACATGCAGCCGCACACAAAAGTCACATTACGTTCATTACCGAGCGCTTAAAAAGGGGGATGTTAGCTAAACACTGCCAGGGGTTTTTGGTGTGCGCCGATTCACCATTGCTCTCTTTAAAAGCACCAACGAAATCAGACAATACATTTGCAAATTACAGAAAAGCTCAACATTTTTGTGAGTGTTGAGTATTTTCCCTTCGTTTGTTACAGGAATAATACCAAGAATACCCCAAAATATCCCCCTTTTAGACAATTTGCTAATTTTATGACCCCCGAACCACTCAAGTTTCAACAATATTCTAGACTTTTTTGTTTTGCCATTTCATTTCATGACGTTGATCAGTTTGACGGCGCTAAAAAAGTGAGAAAAATGTGGGATTCATATGATACTGGAGGTCATAAAATTGTCATAAGGGGAAGTAAAAAATGTAAGTCAAAAAAACAAAACATAAAAAAAAACATAATTGTCACACAAGTGAAAAATAAAAAAAATGATCTTCAAATTTTAGGACCCGTGGTGCTTTGCAGTCATAAAATAAGCAAATCCTAGAAAAGAAGGTTCTGTCAGAATTTAAAAATGAAAAATGTTACTGTCAAAAGATTTGGAAAAAAATAAAATAAAATAAAGTAAACCTTTTTTTAACATTTTATTAATTTTATCACCCCTTGTGTTCTTTCCATTAAGCAGTGTCAAATACTCAGAGGAAAGCCTGAAAAATATTTGGGACTTGATAGGCACCATGGTAATAAAATTTGGCATTCATTTCAACAATTTTCTAATTTTATGACCTCTGGTGGTGTGCCACTTTGTGGTTTCTCTGTTTAACACCGGCAAAAAGCAAACATACGTGGCATGCAGGTCATAAAATTTGGAAAATCATTGTAAACGAAGAAAAAAATATGAAAAAAACAAACAAAAACTTTCCTGTCACATTTTTTTTTTTAAATATCTCTTTCGACAGGAGAAAAGGAAGGAAGAGAGGAATGGGAAAACTTTACTGTCAACAGTGTTTCCCCCAAAATTCAAAATTTGTTTTTAATTTTTACCTCTAACAGTTTACAAATTTCATGACCCCCTGATGCCGTGAGAATGAATCAAAAAGCATCAGGATTGCTGTAGTTTTCCTCTCACATAGTTTTTCAGGCGTTTTTTTTATTTTATTTTTTTTTTGCTAAATTTATGACCTGCCCTTGCCATAGAATTCACTCAAAATGCATTTATGCTGTGTTCAACTTTTTGGACTTTCTTCTCACTTTTTGGCATTGTCAAAGTGAGAAACGGCACTGTGGGTCATAAATTAAGCACATTGTGTATAAGGAATAAACTAATTAGGAAACAATTGTTCCCCAAAATTGTAAAATGAAAAAGGTAAAAGATCCCTTTCACAAAAGTTTTTTTACTTTCTCTTTTTCATCGATGTTTACATTTTATGACCCTTGGTGCAGAGAAAGTTACTTAAAATAAGCATCAGTTTGTTTAACCATTGGGCTTTCATCTCATTTTTTACTGTTGTAAGAAATTGTGATACAGTGCCCCATTGGAGTCAAAAATGTATTCAATTAGTTAAAAGTAAGCAAAAAATAAGAAAACTCTTCTCTTCACCAAGTTTTAAAATGTAATGTAAAATAATTTTATGACCCCTCATGTCCCAAGAGTCACGCAAAAAGCTCAATTTTTTGGACTTTCTTCTCACTTTTTGGTGCAGTCAAATAGAGAAACTGTAAGACAGCGTAGCACTGTGGGTCATAAATTTAGCACATTTTGTCAAAGGAAGAAGATAATGAAGACAACTGTACTGTAACCATTCATTCCCAAAAATTGGAAAGAGAAAAAACCCTGTCACAAAAGTTTTCCTTTTTCCTTTTCTACAAATTTCAAATTTTATGACCCCTGGTACAGAGTCACTTCAAAACAAGCATCAGTTGTATTTTTGACTTACTTTTCACTTTATGCTGTTGTCAAACTGAGAAATTCTGAGACTTTACTAGAAGAGGGTCATAAAACTAGAAAACTGTGAAAAAGGAAAACAAAATAATAATATGTTCTCGTTAAAATGTTTTAAAAGATTTTGTACAGACTTTCCTGCCCCAAAAGTGTTTTATTTTTTATTTTTCTTTCTTTATTTATTTCTATAGTCCTGTCAAAAGGTGGTTGTTTTTTATTCTCTTCCTAATTTTATGACCCCTGGTGCCACGTGGGTCAGTCAAAAATGCTTGATTATCCCTGCAGTGGTCAAGCTTTTTGAACTTTCATCTCACTTCTTGCTGTTGTCAAACTGAAATTGTGATACAGGGACGATAGTGGGTCATACAATTAGCAATTTGTTTGAAATGAAACAAAACTTAAGAACACTTTCCAGCTAACTGAGGTTAAAAATGTGTTTTTACAGACTTTCTTGTCACAACGTCTCTTTTTTTTTCTTTTCTAATTTTATGACCCCTAGAGCTTCGGGAGTCACTCAAAAAACTTGAGCATCTCTGCCCTGTTCAACTTTTTGGACTTTCTTCTCACTTTTTGCTGGTGTCAAAATGACAAATGCTAGCATGGTACCCTATAGGGGGGGGGGTCATAAATGATTTGCAATAGTGTAAAAAAAAATCAAGAAAAGGTTTCCGTAAACAAATTCCTGTAAAGAAGGTTTTTTGTTTCCCTACCCAACTTTATGACCCCTAACACCCTAGGAGTCACTCAAAAGCTTGATCATCTCTCACTTTTGACTTTTGTCAAAGAGAAATTGTGAAATATAAAGCCATTAGGGTCATAAAAATAAAATTAGAAAATTGTGTGAAAGGGAAAGTCGTGAAAACTTCCCCAACTAATTCAAAGCGTTTTTTCTGCAATAAAATGTTTTCCAAAATGTTAAAAAAAATTTATCTAACATCGTTTATTCATTGTTGCTAATTTTATGACCTTCCATAACCATAGACGTCACTCAAAAAGCATCTTTGCGGTGTTCAACTTTTTGGACTTTCTTCTCCCTTTTTTGCTGGTGTCAAGATGAGAAATGGTAGAATCATACCCTATTGGGGGTCATAAATTATTTACAATAGTGTAAAAAAATAAATAAAAAATAAATAGTTCCTGTAAAAGTTTAAAAGAGGTTGTTTTTTTCTGCACAATTCTATGACCCCTGACACCCTAGGAGTCACTCAAAAGCTTGATCATCTCTCACTTTTGACTTTCGTCAAAGAGAAATTGTGAAACAATAAGCCATTGGGGTCATAAAATTAGAAAATTGTGTGAAAAGGAAAGTCTTGAAAACTTTTCCAACTAACTCTGCCATAAAATGTTTTCCAAAAATGTAAAAAAAAATCCTCTAACATAGTTTATCCGTTGTTGCTAATTTTATGACCTTCCATCACCATAGACGTCACTCAAAAAGCATCTCTGCAGTTTTCAACTTTTTGGACTTTTCAACTTTTTGCCGCCGTTATACCGAAAAAACTGCAAGGCAGTGAAGCACCGGGGGTCATAGAATTTGCAAATCGTTAAAAAAGGAAGATTTTGAAAAAAAAACTTTCCTTTCACTCGGTGACTTTCTCTATCCATATACGGCCAATAAATGAAGTGTTTTCATAGCCTTAAGAGAGTGAGCTGGCCTATCAGGGGATAATGGGTCTTTATGATAGCGGCGAATATAAATGTCTGAAGTCAGGAAGGGACAAGGGGCGAAGGGGCGTACGAGGGGAGTCCCCTAAGTCTCCGTAATGAAGCTCAATCCATCTCTGGCGCCCAAATTGGCTGCAAGGGAACTTTATGGCCGCCTGACCATGAAAAATTAACAGGTTTATCTCATATCACCCCCACCCCCCTCTCGCTCTTTATGGTTCGACCCAATCGCGCCCCCCCTTATCCCAAATGCCCAATCCCCTCGTCTGCAACGATACTTTTCCAATTTTCCTTGCCGAAGCCCAGGGGGTGACATACCCCAAAAAGGAACCGTGATTAACCTGATACGACGGAGATAATGGAATAAAAATGGCCGCCGGACTGTCCTCGGACACCGATAGACAAAAGCAATAAAGGGGGAGACAGGTCCAGATACGGGACGGCTCCGTATCTCCCGTCACTGTTCTGCTTAGCGCGAGCTAGCTAGCGACGGGAGCAGAAACTCTCAAGTTGGGCTATCAGGAACAAAGATAAAAGACAAACTTGCATCCGTTTGCTTTGAGTCCCAAAATCTTGAAAGTGCTGCACTTTGCGTCGGTATGTCAAAAAGGATAATTGTTAAAAGTTAATCAAAGTCTAAGAAATCAGTCCACACCCGAATCAAATGGAAACTTCAAAAATGGATGTTCAGTTTGGGGGAATATCTGGTCCAATTTTCATATGATTGAGCCCAAAAATGGACGTCAAGAAGTAGGAACAGGGATATGTGTGCTCAAAAGAACAAAGTAATAACAACGACATGAAAAAGGTCTTAAAACAAGAATGAAGCACAGGTGTGGAGAAATAAATTAAGCACAAGTGGACACACTCCAGCCACTCCCCCAGTTTGCCGCATTCCATGGTGTAATGTTGTGCCAGACCCGACAGTACAAAACCCAGGAACAAAGTAACAAACGACAACACAACAAAAGTCTCAAAACAAGAATGAAGCACAGGTGTGGAAAAAGAAATAAGGCAAACCCAGTCCCGTCAGTCCCCTGTTGTCAGTCCATCTGCGAACCACAATATATACAAGGCAAGCTTTTTTCGACCCTGACTCCCACCTGTCCCGTTTTTGCTCCTGTCTGTCTACGGCCATGACCTGTTTTGCTCCTGACCACGTCTGTTCTCCCGTCTGGTCCTGACATTTTAGAGACAAATCTCTCTCTGTAGAATAAGTGTTGACGCTAAAATGTGGCTTACGTTTTCAGTTGCAGGAAGTTCGGATAATTACAATTTACTTCTAGGAAATGCTACCTTCATTTTTTGCATGGCCCATAATAAATGTGAATAATTAACATGTAAGGGGGCGATGCTGCTTCATGTCATACAAACTAATGCCAGCTGCAGTGAATCACGAGGGAAAAAATGCAAAGGTAAAGCGAAGCCACCAGAGTGCAGTGTCAGCGTTATTTTAAAGCAGACTTGTGAAACACGGCAACAGTTTCCAGCATTTACAAACATAATTCAAGCACAACAAATGGTAAATGGTAAATGGTCTGCATTTCTATTGCGCTTTTCAAGTCAATGAAGACCTCCCAAAGCGCTTTACAATGTGCTTCACACTTACCCAATCACACACACACTCACACACCAATTGGGAGTCAGCCATGCAAGGCGCCTATAACAGAAGCCGGGGGACAGACGGGTTCAGGGTTGAAAAGGCTTGCCTAGTGTTCACTGAGGTTTGCAGATGGACTGACAAAAGGGGACAGATAGGAGTGGGTATAACAAGATTCAAGCATTTTCAAGGATTTCAAGCACCCGTACGAACCCTGTGACGAAAACCATAGAGGGATGATTTGTACCCTTTCCGTAGATACGTAGATATCTTAGAAGGGCTCCGCACCACAATTTTTCGGTACGACTGATTTTTTTTCCCGCCAAGCGTTCGTCATGCACCTATTTTTCCCCTTTTCTCCGAGGATCTCGTCGTGCGATGGCGCGGGCTGATTCCGGCATCTTGCGGATTGACAGTTGACATTCTGCGGTCTTTTAAAAGCATGTCTGGCTTCTTTATTTGGCCTTTTGTCGGAGGGTTAGCCGCGCCAGATAGCGCCTTTTGCCGTTTTTCCCATTTTGCCAGAAAAAGAAGTGAACACGGGGGCCCGCTGCGGCCCCCAAAGAAAAGGGACAAAGACCGGGTTGAGATAAAGACCATGACACTTGCTTTACCAGATAGAGCTGGGTTTTTTTTCAAGAGGAATCTCATTTTTTAGAATGTGTACTAAAATAAATGATGTTTTGAATTCCTTGTGTCGGTCAGGGGGAAAATGTAATACATTTACAGTACTGTAAAAGGAAAAATATCCCGAATAAATGTATTTGTAATAAAAAAAGATGTATTCCGGATTTCCAGGGTCATTTCTTAACAATCTGAAAGCAGAGAACAAATAATATTACTATGTAAAATAGGATCAATGTCATGATTACTGCTGTGAAGCACCTGTGCCTGCTCCTTTCGCGACTCTGATTGGCTTCCTGTCCCTATTTATACCCTCTCCTATCTGTCCCCTTTTGTCAGTCCGTCTGCAAAACTCAGTGAACACTAGGCAAGCCTTTTTCGACCCTGACTCCCACCTGTTTTTTGCTGCCGTCTGTCCCCCTGGCTTCGACCCGTTTTTGATCCTGACCACGTCTACTCTCCCGTCCCAGCTTTCGACCTATTTTCGTCCCTGACCACGTTTACTCTCCTTTCCTGGCTTACGACTCGCTTCTGACCCCGACCACGTCCCGGCTACTGACCTGTTTTTTCCGCTCGGGACACCGCCATCGCTCGACACGTAAGTGCTACTTCCGCGTTCAGAGCGACCTGCTCCCCGCGACCATCAGATCGTTTGTGCAATCCTTTCCCTTCTAAAATTGAGAGAAATGTACGCAAGTGGGTTCTGTCTCTGTTCTCGTCTGTTCTGCATGCATTTCTTCTCGTATCCACTGTATTCTGTAGATTTCTGGCTGATTTGGGGTTTTTAAGTGCGCCTTAGACCGAAAACTACGGTACTTGTTTCGCCTTTTTCCCAGCCTGACATTTTTTTGCATTGAAGCAGACGTTGAATGTACACGACCCCCCCCTTCGGTGTACATATTGACGTGTTCATTGACGTCCCCCCCCCTCGGAGAAAAAGCTTCCACGGCGCTCGTAATTGAGTTTGCCCATGTGGAAAAACAATACCGGGCCAAAAAAATACTTAATGCCTGCTATTTTGTATACATGTCAAATCGCATGAGTGTAAGTGGAAATTGGGGCCGTTGCTGCATTGTGCGCAAGGCAAAAGAGGAATAATAAGAAGGTAGACGAGCTGCCAAGGGGAAGATTTCATTACGCTCCATGTCGCCTGATCAAAGAAAGTTTTGCGGAAAAACCATCGGAAATAAGAAGAAGCCGGACTCAACTCTTACGACAAAATATTGCATTTGCATTGAAAAGGACCTTGAAACTGTGGTTACTCGGTTAAAACGATGAATATAATAAAGGAGGAATTCAATATTCTGTACCCAACACGTCAGCATTAAAAAAAAACCTGCGATGTACCATATTTTAGCCATTGTCTTCATTATGATGTAAAATGAAAAAATAAGATAAAATAAAATAAGATATTCCCAAAAATCTGAACGATTTTTTGTCCCCAAGGACTGAAAAATAAAATTTCGATAAAAGAAAATGTCAAATGGAGAAAAACAATTGACCCAAAGAATGAGAAAAAAATCCGAAAATTGGTAAGGAAAAATAATTTGGAAGAACTGAAAAAGATTAAGGAAAAGGGAGAAAAAAAGAAAAATGGGGGAACATTTCATAAAAACTAGGGAAAAATATTAAGAAGAATGGGAAAACATTTCATAAAAACCAAGATTTGTTTTTTGAAAAATAGTTAAAACATTCAGAAAAAGGAAATAGAAAATATGGAAAAAAAAATGTAAAAACAAAATAACTCATGAAAATATACATTTTTCAGGGGAAAAAATGGGGGGAATCAAAATTCCAGAAAAAACAAAACAAAAAAACTGAAGTTTCTGCCAACTGCCTCAGACTCTGATTGGCTGCTTGTACCCACTCCTGTTTATAAAATGGAAAAAACATTGATAACATAGGGAAAATATTTCACAATCAGATATTGTCCTTTGGACAATAATAAAAAAAACGTTCTAAAAATTTGAAAAAAAATAAATTAAAAAAATTCCAAAAAAGGAATGACCCAATTCCAGATTCAAAAAAATTCTACAAAAAAGAAAAACAAAACAAATTCTGAAGACAGAAAAATAATTATTCTCAACCAAAATGTATTATTCTGGAAAAAAAATCAATATTAACGGCAAAAGGCAAATAACCAAATCCAAAACCAATACAAAATTTGAAGAAAAATATTTAGGAGAAAATGAAAAAGAGAAAAAAAATTCCCCCAAAAGAACTAGAACTCCAAATTAAGTAATAAAAAGAAATGAAGGAAAAAAAAACTGGGTCATATCCCTCAAGAGGGGTGACCGACAGCAACAAAGAAAATAAAACATATTTTTTAAAAACGGGAAAAAAACAATTACTAAAGGGGCAAAAAGGGATTCTGGATAACAGAAAAATAAATCTCAGAATCAGCAAAAAAATAGATAAAAGCGGAAAAAAATAATCCAAAATCCAGAAAAACTATATTTCAAAACGCAAACAAAAAAATTCAGAAAATAAAACATTGGGAAAGAACTGAAAAAAAAAAGAATTTGGGAAAAAAAACAATGGTGGATACATTTTAATTGATAGTCCATCACACAGAAAAATCAAAATCCGCAGTAACAAGGAAATAACAAATATAAATCTGTCAGGACCAGAACGGAAACAGGACCCACTTGCGTAACGTTTCTCACAAGTTTTATTAGAAGAAAGGGAAAGGGTTGCGCCCACGATCCGGGGATTGCTGGACGCGGGAAGCAGGTCGCTCTGAACGCGGAAGTGGGACTTCCGTGGCGAGCGATGGCGGTGTCGGGAACGGAAAAAACGGGTGAGACAGGAGAGCAAAAACGTGGTTGGGGTCGTAAGCGAGTCGTAAGCCAGGGGAGGAGAGTAGACGTGGTCGAGATCAAAAACTGATCGTTATTCGGGACCGGAGAGCAGACGTAGTCGAGATCAAAACAGATTGTAGCAGGAGACAAACAGGAGCAAAAAAACGGGACAGGCGAAAAAGGGCTTGCCGGACGGACCGACAAAAGGGGACTGACAGGACAGAGTCAACAAGCTGCAGCTGGCGCCACACGGGCGGGGCCTCAGGGGCAATGGCAACCGTGACAAAATCAAGTGAACATGATTATAAAATACAGGAAAAAATGCATTTAACACAAATCACTCAAAAAAATAAAGGCCTCACCACTGAAAAGAAAGCCCCCATCTATATTCATGATCCGAATCTCATAATTAGTAACCCTGCCACCCCTTCCCCTCCACATATACACTCCATGCATACAGATATCCTTCGCAAACAAAGGCGGCCGCAACATCGCCTGCTTTTTAAAGAGGTCCACGCGCGATGCCGCTCACGACTGCCCTCACACTCTTGACGTTTCACAGGGGGAGGGGAGGCAGGGGGCGCTCTCCTTTCCCGCAGGCTCCAAAAATGCATCACTGTTGCGTCACGTGGAACGAAAAAAACTCCTGAGGCGTCTTTATGAAGGGAAACCCTGGCGGGACGCCGCCTCCGTCTCGTCCCGTCTCGCCAAAAAAACACCAAAAGTCCTCCGAGATTTGTCGCGATTCGGCGTTTCGTCATGTGATCTTACTTTCAACTGCCGAGGTTTTCCGGCTTTCACTTTGGGGGAGGTTTAGCGCATCCCGCTCTGTGAGCCCGGACCCCAGGAGAAGTCGCGTTTGGCTTTTGCTGATTTTCTCTAAAAGGGAAAGACGGGTGAGAAGCGACAAGGAGGCAGAGTCGCACGCCAGTTCGGGTAAAGTTCTCAGCAAAAACAGATTCGGGAATCGTATGGTGAAATGACATCTGAGCCCTCTTGTGTTACCTGTGGTGTTCCGCAGGGTTCAGTACTTGGCCCTCTTCTTTTCAGCATTTACATGCTTCCATGAGGTGATATTATTCGCAAGTATAATATCAGTTTTCATTGCCACGCAGACGACAATCAATGTCAGAAAATTCTGAAGAAAAACTTCTAATATATTGGTGAAGGCCTGAATACTAAAAAGTCTTTAAGGGCTGTTCGGACTATAGACTAATACAGACTCACGGTTCACGCATGGGTGGTCGGGGCACCACTGAGGACGCAACTCTGGACCGCTCTGTTGACGGTCCCTGTCCTTTTTTTGGGTCGTGGCAAACATGGTACCATTCCTTGATGTTGTCAGCTCAGCTCTTCTTCTGCCCCCTTCGATCCGTGCCTTAGAGAATAACCTTGGTCTGCCCTGATGATCTTGTGATATGACCATGCCACTCAAGTAACAGGACCCACTTGCGCTACGTTTCTCTCAGTTTTATTGGAAGAAAGGAAAGGGTTGCACCCATGACCCAGTGATCGCTGGGCGCGCGGATCGCTGGGACAGTAGAGCAAAAATCGTGGTCGGGATCAGAAACGAGTCGTAAACCAAGAAAGGAGAGTAGACGTGGTCGGGAACAAAAAGAGGTCGAAAGCCGGGACGGGAGAGTAGAAGTTGTCAGGATCAAAAACGGGTCGAAGCCGGGGGACAGACGGGACCAAAAAACAGGTGGGAGTCAGGGTCGAAAAAGGCTTGCCTAGTGTTAGCAGACAGACTGACAAAAGGGGACAGACAGGAGTGGGTACAAGTAGCCAATCAGAGTCTGAGGCAGTTGGCGGAAACTTCAGGTTAGTTTCGAAAGCCGAAAAAGAAAAGATTTTAGGTTGCAATCAGCCGTACGTTGAAAGAAAAACATACATTGGGACGTGTCAGATGAGATCACTGATACCATTTCCAGGCCCGGCCCGTAATGACTTTCCCTGCGGAGGACAATCAAAAGCAAATTACTCACTGCCTTATTCTTATTTTTTTTTTCTCCTCGGCGTATTAGAAGAACTTTCCGTCCGAATTCATCATTTTAACCGAGCGGAAACAAAGTCGTAGAAACTGTCGCTGTCCGAGTGGTTTACGCTCCGCTACAAAAAGGGAAAAGCGGCTAAGCTAAGCATTTTGTAGGCTTTTTTTTGCTCCTTTTGAGAAATACAGATGCTATCTCCAGAATTTACAGTAGACACAGGGTTTCCAACCTTTTTCAAGAGTCAAGCTACTTTTTAGGACTTATAAATGTCAAAAAAACTAGCGACATAGCTCACTAAATAGCTTGATAGGAAGCTAGTTGACAACTAGCTATAAAGGTAAAATGTTAGCTACATATCATTCCAATTAAAGTTTAAGAAAACAAAGCTCGATAGCTTGGTAAATAGTGTATAAAGAAGATTGATAGTTGGCTATAAAGTTAAGCAGAAAAAAACTAATAGGGACTTATGAAGCGAGTTAAAAAAGTTGAAAGCTATATAAACAGCCGGAAACAAAGCTAGATAGCTTGGTAGAAAGGAGCCCAAAATGTAGTTGATAATTACCAAAATAGGTAAACTGTGTATAGCATGCAAAAAAATGGAAATAGCTAGCTACACAGCTTGCTAAAAATCGTTAATAGTTAGCTAGAAAGAGAAAATAAAAGGGACCTGGGCAGCTAGCTAGCTAATAAGTCAAAAGCTCTCGAAATAGCAGGATATAAAGCTAGACAGCTAGCTAGAAAGGAACCCAAAATCTAGTTGAAAAAGGTAAAATATTAGCTAGATATCATGCAAAAAACGTAAAAGGCTAGGAACATAGCTTCCTAAATAGTGTAAAGGTAGCTTGATAGTTAGCTAGAAAGGTAAACAAGTTAAAAAAATAATCGGGAGCTAGGAAACTAGCTAATAGAGTTAAAGGTCTCTAAATAGCTGGACACACAGCTAGATAGCTAGCTAGAAAAGAGTCAGAAATGTAGTTAAAAACTAGCAAAAAGATATCATGCAAAAAACGTAAAAGGCTAACAACATAGCTTGCTAAATAGCGTAAAATGTAGCTTGATAGTTAGCTAGAAAGGTAAACAGCTAAAAAAAAATCGTGAGCTAGGTAGCTAGCTAAATGAGTTTAACAGCCCTCCAAATAACAGGATACAAAGCTAGATAGCTAGCTAGAAAGGAGCCCAAAATGTAGTTGAAAAAAGGTAAAATGTTAGCTCGATATCAGGCAAAAAATATAAAAGGCTAGCAAAATAGCTTGCTAAAGAGCTTAAAAGGTAGCTTGATAGTTAGCTAGAAAGATAAATAGTATAAAAAAGTAAAATGTAGCTAGCTAAAATAATCAAAAGGCATCTATATTGCCAGATATAAAGCTAGCTATCTAGCTAGAAAGGATCTGAAAATTTAGCTTGGTAACCATCAAAAAGATCAAATGTTAGCAAGATAGGAGGCAAGAAAAAGCTATTATCTTTATATGCTTACGTCGGCTAACGTATAAATAGTGCTTCAGTGCTAGCTATTATATCATATATTAACGTAGGCTAACGTATGAATGGCGCTTGAGTGGTAGCTATTATTTTTATATGCTAACGTAGGCTAACGTATAAATAGTGCTTGAATGCTAGCTATTATCTTCATATGCTAATGTAGGCTAACGTATAAATAGAGCTAGGTATTATTTTCATATGCTAACGTAGGCTAGCGTATGAATAGTGCTTGAATGCTAGCTATTATCTTCATATGCTAACATAGGCTAACATATAAATAGCGCTTGAGTGCTAGCTATTTAGGGGCAGAACATTTTTTGTTGCTAATCTCTCATTTTATCATTGATAGGTGCACCAAAACATCATTTCATTATGATACCAAAATTGTATTTATCCTTTTCAATATATGACCAAAAAAATGAATGAATAGGGTAAAGACGAATAATGAGGGGGAGGTGCTGCAGGAGGACCTCAATTCATCAAGCTAACGCCCCCTCCCCTCACCCCCACCTTCCTAATTGCAATAGGAGAGATTAATTAATTTGTTTGGGTGATTGCCACGACTCACCAACACAAAGACACACGCACTGAGGCTTTATTTTTGGATTGAATTTGGAGAACGCCTCACACACCCCGACAAAGATTTTTTTTAACTATCTCATTAGTCTTTTGTTTTCCTGTGTTTTGAAACAAAAACATCAAAATTGTAGGTTTTTGTGAGGAACCAGAACAGGATCAGGACCCAAACGCGTGACGTTTCTCACACAAGCCTTTTATTTGATGGGAAATTGGGAGTCATGCACGTTAGACAGCGGTCTGGCGTGGAAAGACAGCAAGACAGAGACTCACGAGATTGATTCCTATCTCCCGAGCAGATATTGGACAGATGGAGTCGATACCGTACAGGACGGGACAGACAGGATTGATAATGAAATAGGATATCGAAAATAAACAGGAAAAACTAGATGGGAGCGAAAACTGGAGAGAATAATAAACAGGACAAAAATAGACGGGAACGAAACTGGAAACCGATATTAAACAGGACAAAATAAACAGGGACAATACTGAACAAGACCAGGGTACAATAGATTGACCAACACCCAACCAGTGCGCTTGAGAAAATGAGGAAAGACTGAAATATGAAAATGAAAATAGTGTGTTATTGTCTAGTGATGATTGATAGAAAGCTGTCACAAAGAAAGACAGAAACAAATATAAATGTGTTAATGTCCCTCCCTGTCCCCCTGTTTGTCTCCTTCACTCTCTGTGTCTTTATTCATGTCAGTCTCTATGACTCTATTTCTTTCTATGTCTCTCTCACTCTATTTCTGTTTTTCTGTCTCTCCCTATCTCAGTCTCTCTGTCACTCTCTTCCTCCCTGTCCCTCTGTGTCTCCCCCTCTCTCTCTTTCAGTCTCTGTGTCTCTCTTCTTGTCTTTCTCTATAACTCTTTTCCTTTCTCTTTGTTTCTTCTTCAATCTCTGTTTTTCTGTCTTTCCCTCCCTGAGTCTTTCGTTCTCTCTTTCTCTTCCTCCCAGTCCTTCTGTCTCTCCTTCTCAATCTTTTTTACTCTCTCTGTGTCTCTCTTCCTGTCTCTCTCCATCAATTTTACTTTCTCTGTCCCTCTCCCTCTATTTCTGTTTTTCTATCCCTTCCTCTCTGTCTTCTTGTCATACCCTTCCTCCCTGTCCCTATGTCTCTCCCTCTATCAGTCTCTGTGTCTCTCTTCTTGTCTTTTTCTATAACTCTTTTTCTTTCTCCTTTTCACATCTTCAATCTCGGTTTTTCTGTCTCTCCCTCTCTCAGTCTTTCATTCTCTCTTTCTCTTCCTCCCAGTCTTTCTGTCTCTCCTTAATCTATTTCACTCTATCCGGTTCTCTCTTCCTGTCTCTCTCCATCAATTTTTCTTTCTCTGTCTCTCTCCCTCTATTTCTGTTTTTCTATCCCTTCCTCTCTGTCTTCTTGTTGCTCTCTTCCTCCATGTCCCTATGTCGCTCCCTCTATCTCTATTCCAGTGTCTGTGTATCTCTTCTCTTCTGTCACTTTAACAATTTTTCTTTCTGTCTCTTCTTCTATCTCTGCTTTTTAAATCTCCCTCTCTCAGTCTTCCTGTCTCCCATTCTCTTCCTCCCTGTTACTCTGTTTTTCCCTCTAACGTTCTCTCTTTTTATCTTTCTTTCCCTCTCTCTGTCTGTCTTTAACTTTCTATCTTCTACCTTTTTCTCTTTCGGTCTTTCTTTCCCTCTCTCTGTCTGTGTTTAACTTTCTATTTTTCTAACTTTCTCTTTATATCTTTTTTTCCTTCTCTGTCTGTCTTTAACTTTCTGTCTTCTAACTTTTTCTCTTTAGGTCTTTCTTTCCCTCTCTTTGTCTGTGTTTAACTTTCTATCTTTCTTTCCTTCTCTGTCTGTCTTTAACTTTCTATCTTCCAGCTTTTTCTCTTTCTGGCTTTCTTTCCCTCTCTCTGTCTGTGTTTAACTTTCTATCTTTCTAATGTTCTCTCCTTATCTTTCTCTCTATGTCTGTCTTTTGCTTTCTATATTTCTAACTTTTTCTCCTTCTATCTTTCTTTCCCACTCTCTGCCTGTCTTTAACTTTCTAGCTTTCTAATATTCTCTCTCTATATATATGTGTCTTTCCCGCTCTCTGTCCTTAGCTTTCTATTTTTCTAACTTTTTCTCCTTCTATTTTTCTTTCTCTCTCTGTCTGTCTTTAACGTTCTAGTTTTTAACATTCTCTCCTATCTTTCTTTCCCTCTCTCAGTCTGTCTTTAATGTTCTAGTTTTTAATGTCTTCTCTTTCTATCTTTCCCGTTTTCTGGTTGTCTTTTACTTTCTACCTTTTCTAACTTTCTCTCTTTCTATCTTCCTTTCCCTATCTCTGTCCGTTTCTCGGACCCCTTTCCCCTGCTTCCCTTAACCCACTACCCAGGCAGGCACGGTAACCTAGCAGTCAGACACTGGCACAAGCAAACATCCCGTCGCAGTTATCGGAATTGCAAGCTGTGTTTCTTCCTCTGCTGGTTTGGAACTGCAGCGTCACACTGGGCCGCTTCAAGGGCTTAAAGCGCTTAGAGCGCCCGTTTCCAAGGGACCCTCGAGCAGGGCGCTAAAGAGCGCTAGCTACTTTTCGCGGCACTTCAACGAACGAAACGATTTCATCAGACGTGGAGTTCAAGATTGCTTGATGTCAGAAGGATAACATCAATATCGGTTTATGGATTCAAAGTAAGATAGGTATCTGTGATATGAATTGAAAGTAAGTGAGTACTGAAGGAAAAACTGCGTAGGATGAGTTTCATCTCTAAGATGCATGTCCGCTATTGGTCGATGTGATATAAAATGCTGTTCTGCTATTGGTTTACGTCACGGAATCATAAAATAACAAAATATGCTATTTCAGCGAAAATACTTCCCACAATGCCTTTCTCTCTCTTCGTGTGCTCCAGGAAGACCTTTACTGTATTTTTTGTACTGTATTTATTTGCCATGGGTCCAGGGCTTGTCGTGATGCTAAAAGGAGACGCAAAAGGATGATAACCATAGAAACCCAACTTGAGATGATGAAAAGATGAAAAGAAGGTACACTAATCATTCCTCTCACTAAGCAATAGGGCTGTAAACAGTTGACAATCAATAATTAAAGTGAGATTGTGTTTTATTTAGTGCCTCCTGTTGGTAAAAAACATAATAAAAATATTTTAATTTGCATAATAAGCCAAAATAGATGCAATATGATACAAACGCGCTACTGTCAAGAACCAGAACAGGATCAGGACCCAAACGCGACGTTTCTCACACAAGCCTTTTATTTTATGGGAAATGGGGAGTCATGCACGATAGGCAGCAGTCTGGCGTGAAATGATAGGAAGCCAGAGGCCGACAAGATCAATACCTATTGCCCGAGTAACGGACAGATAGGGTCGATATCGGACAGGATGGGAGAGACAGGATTGATAATGATACAGGATATCGAAATTAAACAGGACAAACTAGACGAGAACAAAAACTGGGGAGGATAATAAACAGGACAAAAATAGATGGAAACGAAACTGGAAACCGAAATTAAACAGGACAAAATAAACTGGAACAATAACGAACAGGAAATTCCAACAGGAAACAGGACAGAGTCAAAACCCACGTCTTGCGGGGCAGGGCTTCGTTGACGGACTGACAAACAAAGAGTGAGAGCACTGAGCTCAAAAAGACGGAAAGCCAATCTGTCGATGAGCTGCAGTTAATTGGGCGCCATGGCAACCGTGGCAGCTACGGGTTCCCCAAAAGCCAAAAACTTGGTGAAAAGCAAAGAAATGAGAAATAAATGGACGGTTTGGTCACTTTGATTTGATTCAATGGTGATTTTTATACTCGATTTGTACATAAAGTAATAAACGATGGCTACTTTGTTTGTTGAAGGTTTTTAAAGCGATAACATTGTCTAAGAATCACTTTCGACCTCAAATTAATTTCACTCTTTGGATCAACTCCATTTAATTTCATACGTGGTAAAAAGTAAATATAAACGCTCGGTGCTGTTTTGAGTATTGCAGACATCGCGACGCTCTTTGATGAGATGGTGAAGCCCAGGGGGGGGCTTCCTTGGCACGCCCATGGGAGGAGTCGGCACGCCATTATGCCGGGAGAAGATGGCGAATAGGAGAGAGTTAAAGGACTTGAGAAGAGGGCTTCCCAGAGACTCCAACGTCGCTTCTTCAGCCGTCTCCGATGAAATTCACTTAGTTATTCTGTTAGGGGAAAATAAATCTGCCCCCGTGTGAAAACGTCGGCTTTTCTGTTCATTTTACCCTCAAGAAACGAGCGCGCATAAATTGTAGGGTTAATGTAGGTTGTGTTTGGTTAATGGAGTCAGATAACTAATTCGAACAATTTGGTAAACGGTACATTTTGATATTAATAATTCTCAACAATAGTCAAAATAATATACAAAGATCCTATGCGATCTCTTTTGCAGGTATCCTAGATTAAAACGGAATAAACGAATCAGTACTTTAAGCTTGTATACGTAGCAACACGACTAAGTTAAGAAACATTCGACCTGTCGTACCCGGTGAGCGCCTGAGCAAGCTGGCGGCGAGGGAGGAGGCGGCGTTTTCGAGCGATAATTGGAAGCGGCCTCGCTTCGGAGAGCGTGACGCCAGAAGCCAGACGGGAACGGGCAGCTTTCTCGCGCCGTTTGTTTGCCGCGCCGGTCGGGGTCAATGGACGGAAAGGCCGCGACAGGAACAAAGCCAGAAAAGGACAGGAAAGGGTTAAAACTCAGACCAACGTGCCGAACGCTGGCTTCTCCGACAACAAGGGATAGACGGAGACAGGATCAACAAAACTCCCGGCGAAATCCTCGGACGCAGTGACACAGAAAATTCCCGGGCCTCCTCGGGGGGCGGGGGGGGGTTAGGGGTTTCGCAAACGTATCTCCGACCGCTTAGGGAACAACAAACAAAGGAGGTAAATACAGCTGCAGACGGACGCGCAGATAAGAGTCCCGCTTGCTACGCCCCTGACTGACTGACTGACTGGCTAACTAGCTAGCTAGCCGCTAAGCTTTTGGGGGCGCTTGCTAGCACTCGCTCGATCGATGAGACACAAAACCCAATATGGCGCCAACCCAAATCAGCTGGTTTTGAGTTCCTTGTTTGAGCGAGAGTACATCGTTATTGAACTTAAAGGAAAGAGAGAAAGGCAAAAAAAGAGAGAGACAGAAAAGAGAGAGAGAACATGAGAAACAAAAGAGTTAAAATGAGAAATAGTGAAGGAAGGGGAAAGAAAGAGAGAGAAAGAAAAAAATCCCCCAAAAAATTGAAAGAGCAAAAGAGAGAAGGAGAGGAGAGAGGAAAGAGAGAAGGGTAGAAAGAGATAAAGGGAAAGCAAGAGAGAGAGAAAGAGAAAAGGGAGAGAAAAGGAAAAAAGGAAGAGGAAAAGAAGGTAGATAGACACAGAGAGACAGTCTCCTGCTGTCTGTCTTTGTCTTTCTGTCTCCCGCTCTCCATGTATGTCTCTCTATTTCTCTGTCAATCCAATTCTGTCCCTCAACCTCTCTGTGTCTTTATCTCTCGCCCTCTCTCTCTTGTCTTTCTTTCTCTCCCTATATCTGTCTCCATATCTCTCACTAAATGTCTCTCCTCTCTCTCTCTCTCTCTCTCTGTCTCTTTCTCCATGTGTGTCTCACTCCCTGTCTCTGTCCTTTTCTACTTCTCTATTTCTTTGCTGTCTGTCTCTGTCTTTCTGGCTCTCCCTCTCTTTGTATGTCTCCCTGTTTCTCTGTCAATCTGTTTCTGTCCCTCAACTTGTCTTTATCTCTTGCCCTCTGTGTCTTTCTTTCTCTCCCTATATCTGTCTCCATATCTCTCACTTACTGTCTGCCTCTCTCCCTCTCTCTTTCTCTCTAAATCTTTCCCTCTCCTTCTCTCTGTATCTAACTCTGTCCTTCTCTCTCACGGTGGCTTTCTGTCTGTCTTTATCTCTGTCCCTCTCACTCCGTGGGGCTTTTTTTGTCTTTATCTCTCTCTCTCCCTCTGTTTCAGTCTGTCCTGTTTCTTTCACTGTATAAATTTTGAAGACATTTGACACCTCTGTCCTGAAAAACAATCAAACACAGTGGACAAGCAAAAAAACCTCGTTGGTGTCATGATTACCGATTTGAATCTTCTGTGCCCGCCAACTGCCACGGGTTCTTATTGGCTCCCTGTCACTATTTGAACCCAGTCATGTCAGTCCCCTGTTGTCAGTCTGTCATCGAACCTCAGTGTACATTAGTAAAAAATTTTTAAACCCTGACTCCCACCTGTCCCGTTTTTGGTCCCGTCTGTCTCCGGCTACGACCCGTTTTGATCCTGACCACGTCTGCTCTCCCGTCCGAACTTCCGACCCGTTTTTGATCCCGACCACGTCTGATCTCCCGTCCCGACTTAAGACTCGTTTTTGACCCCGACCACGTGTTTCCTCGCCCGGCCCAGCTATCGAGTCGTTGAAAAAAATAAAAACAACGCCAAAGTTAGGATAAAAATGTAATGGAGTTTTTTAGTAAAAGCACTTTGAATGAGAGGATATATCCCCTTTAATCTTGACACCTTTGTCTCGCATTAACGTGAACGACTTGCAAAAAAAACCTCGTGCTCGCAGACGAGGCCGGACGTGACGGTGTTTGCGTTCGAGTCTGGCTGGCAAAGCCGAGCGCCGGACTCCCCGCAGATAGGAAAGCCGACGATAGGAGTGAAAATAAGAAGGTTTGATGTCATCCGGGAAGTTGCCACAGTAACTTCATCTCTGACTTAGCGAGGGTGGGGGGACCAAGGGGGTGGGGGGGGGGGGTGTTGTGAAGGGGGCCCTTGTCTGGCCAGGGGCCGGGGGTTTTCCCACATCTGTCCTCTGCGTCCTAGCTGGCCCGGGAGTCCATTTGCTTTAACACTGATTGCAGTTAAGCGTTAAATCATCCGTGCTAAAGTTACCGGCGGGGAGAGAAAAACCCAAACAAGATTCCTCTCCAGCGTCTTCAGCGTCTTCTCGGCCCGTTTATTTCTTTTCTCTTACAGCGCCCTCTGTGGGACCGTTTCGGCCCAGGCACACCAAATTAATGTAAACATTTAAAAACGATTTTATGACAGATTGTTAACGGAAAAAGACGTTGTTATTTCCCAGAGACTTCAGTCGACAGTTATATAATTGGATTGTATATAGTTATTATGTATTCAGTGTCATACTTTCATGTTTTGTTCTGTGAGAGCTGTTGCAGTACTAGATTTCCTTTTCTCATCGCCACCGCATTCGGAGTTGTTGTTCTGCCCTAGTGAGGTAATGTTTCTTGTGTCATCCCACTTTCATGTTTTGTTCAGTTACATCCCATCACTTTTTCCAACATATCCTGTTTTTTTTGCCTTTCGAGTTTTGTTCATTGATCAGGAGTTCAATATTGCTTCGTGGTCTCACCTGAGCACTCAGTATTGTGGATGTCCTATGTCGACCTAATTTCACGTTTTGTTCATTTAGGGCAAGTTAGCATTATATTCCATCGTCTTGTCATCATCCCACTTGAATTGTTGTACAGTTCAAGTGTGAGAATGTTTCCTGTGTGGTCTCACTTTTGTGTTTTGTTCAGTTAGAACTCGTTAATGTTGCAGTATTAGATTTCATTTTCTCGTCATCACCACACTCGAGTTGTACTGTCAAAGTTTCGATGTGTTTCTTGTGTCGTCTGAGGTTCATGTTTTGTTCAGTTACCACCCATCATTTTGCCTAACACATCCTGTTTCTGTCTTTCAAGTTTTGCTCATTAAAATGCAGTTATTTAGTGTCTAATGGTGGAGCCTGAGCACTTCTTATTGTTCTGTCTACTTAGGAGTAGAGGTCCAATTTCGTCCTAATTTCATGTTTTGTTCATTTAAAACAAGTTAGTGTTGCAGCATTATATTCCATCGTCTTGTCATCATGCCACTCTAGTTATTGTTCCGTCCAAGTGTAGGAATGTGTCTTGTTTGGTTTCGTGTTTTGTTCAGAACCAGGTATTGTTCTAACGTAGCCTCTTTCTTTTTTCCTTTCAAATTATGTTCATTTAGATCTAGCATTATGTTTTATGGTCTTAGTACTATCAAACTCTGAGTAAAAATCATTTGTCCTACGCTTATTGTTTTCTTCAGTTAGAGCTAAATATTGTTCTAGCCTTATCCTGTGTCAGTTATATTTTATGTTTTGTCCAGTTACAACTTGTTCCAATGTTATATTGTGTGGCCTTAAGTTGTTCTGTCCACGTTTCTTGTATAGCCTATCTTTCACATTTGGTCAACTTAAAAGCAGAGGCTATTCTAACATGTCCTGTGTTGTCTTCATTTTTGTTCAGTTAGAACTATTGAGTGTGCCATCATTTATTGTGTTTATCATCATGACACTCTAGTTATTGTTTTATCCATATGTGAGAACATATAGATTTGTTTCCTCTTTTCATGTTTTGTTCAGTTAGAGCTAGTCAGTGGCACATCATTACTGTATATTTCATTGTCTGATTGTCATGGCCCTCTGGTTGTTGTTTCGGCCACACGTGGGGATGTTTCTTTGCTGTCTTACTTACATGTGTTGTTCTAGATACACCTTGTGTTCCAACATTGTTTTATTGTCTCGTCATCTTAGCGCCCTTGGTACTGTCCTGTCCACGTATGAGTACATATCCTGCATTGTTTATTTTTTTCAAGTCTTGTTCCATAAAAACTGTTCATACACATTTGTCGTTATTTTAGCTTTTTGGTTTGGTTCAGTTAGGATGCTGTTTTAACATTATTTTGCTGTTTCGCACGGTAGGTTTCATGGTGGTGTCAGGGATGCTTCGTCGAGCATGTATTGCAGTAGCCCTCATGCTGTTGGATTCTGTAAATCCTGTTAAATTTACTTGTTCTGTTGTGTTATACTGTACAATACCGATTCATATTTTGTAAATAAACCCTTTTCTAAAGTCTTATTGAGGGAATCAGTTTCTCCGGCCACATTGTTGTAAGTGTTTATAAGACTTTAGAAATCAATCAGCCTCACACTGTTCAAACATATTTGTCATTATTTTTCCATTCTGGTTTTGTTTAGTTAGGATGCTGTTTTACCATTATGTTGTTGTTTCACACAGTAACTTCTATGGTGGTGTCACCATCATGGCACTCTAGTGTAATGTCCACGTGTTGGAATGTTTCTTGTGTCCTCTTACTTTTGTGTTTTGTTCCGCAAGAGCTAGTTTATGTTTTGATGTAACTAGCATCTCCTCCTTATCATGTTTTGTTCATTTAGATCTCGTTCATGTAGCAGGGATGCTTCATCGAGCGTGTATTGCAGTAGCCTACACGCTTTTGAATTCTGTAAATCCTATTAAACTTACTTGTTCTGTTCCTCTACACTATCCAATACTGATTTATATTTTGTAAATAAACCCTTTTCTAAAATTTTATTGAGGGAATCAGTTTCTCCAGCCACGTTGTTGTGAATGTTTTCAAGACTTGGGAAATCAATCAGCGTCACACAACCAACAAGCTAATGGCTTTTTTTTCCCGGAATCCATTTTGCGGCAAAAGTGTCTTTGGCTTCTCCATTCTCTCCATGACACGCGTTTGTGGCTGTTCTCAGCAGGCCGACGTGCGATTGTCGCGGGCGTTCAACAGTCAAACACATTTCGAGGTAATTGTTAGCTCGTAACGTCATCATTAGCAGAAAGCGAAGCCGTTCTCGCCGCTTTAATGGCAGCTGCCTTTCACGCACACAATTTTGCTTTCAGTGTTTTGGAAGTGTCGTTTCTCTCTTTCCGGGAAAACTTTAAACAACGTCAGTGCGAGCAAAAAAAAAATCACATCAACTGAAGGATCTTATACAATATTTACCGTTTGGGCTTGATTAGGAGGCAAATCATTTTGACAATAGAAGAAAAATAAACAGTAACTGTGAGTTTCCTGATTGTAAGCCGCACCTAAGTATAAGACGCACCCACTGTTATCTATTACCGCCTGTCTCGATTACTATAATGATACAAAAGTCTGCAGCGAGGCTTTAATTAAGACAAGAAAGTGTGGTCACATGACCCCGATTTTAGCTAACCTGCATTAGTTCCCCGTCCTACTTAAACTCAGTCCTTTCACTCGCCTGTTGTCAGTCCGTCAGCAAACCTCTGTTTCTACAAGACAAGCCCTTTGACTCTGACTCCCGCCCGTCTTGCTTTTGGCACCTGTTTTCCATCCGTCCGTTCCTGATTTCCCCGTTTGTCTCCGGCTATGACCTGTTTTTTGACCCTGACCACGTTTTGCTCTCCTGTTCCGGCTATTGACCTGATTTTTCCGTCTTTGACACCGCAATCTCCCGCTCTGGAAGACCCACTTCCGCATTCGGAACACGTTACGATTCTGTGTGCGGCTTGCTTCCCGCATCCAGCGAGCACCGGATCACTGGGGCTGCCTTTTCTCCATATTTCAATAAACTTGTGAGAAACGATACGCGATTGGGTTCTACTTCCGTTCTGGTCGTGACACCCTGTTAGCTTAAGATGTGATTCCAAGGTTCTGTTGGTAGTATACAAAATCGTGCATGGACTTGCTCCCTCTTTCAGATTTCACTTCCCCCTATGATCCGGTCCGGAGTGCTGGTCTACTAGGAGCCAAGAAGAAATCTGCACGTTCAAGAGCATTCTCCATTCGGCCCCTGGTGCTGCGGAATGCACTGCTTCCTGAGATTCGATCTGCAACCTCAGTGGAACTAATTAAAACTAGGTTCAAAACACACTCATATTCTATAGCTTATGATTGACCTACGTAGAATTTCGTGTATTGCAACATCCATTTTGGCCTGGACAGCGTATTTTATCCCATTTACAATGCGTTTCAAATATATAGTTTTCAGATATTTTTTTAAAATGCTCAATAGGATTGAGGTCTGGACTTTAGTGGCTTGGCCTACATTGTGAGTTTTAAACATTCCATTGTAGATTTTGCTTCATGTGTAGGGTTGTTACACTGTTGGAAGGTGAACCTGCGCCCGTTCTCTTGCAAACTCAAACAGATTTTCCGCCAGGATCACCCTGTATTTGGCTGCATCCATCCTCCCATCAACTAACAATCTTCTCAGTCCCAGCTCAAGAAAAGCAATCCCATAGCATGATGCTGCCACCACCATGTTTGACAGTGGGGATGGTGTTTTCAGTGTGATTTGTCGTCTTACTCTTACGCCAAAAGTAATGTTTTGCATTCAGCTTAGAGTGTTCTATTTTGGTTTCATTTGACCAGAGCACCTTGCTCCACATGTTATTTCTACCATGTGCCTTCTTGCAAACACCAAACGGACCTTTTATGATATGTTTTCAGAAAAAGCTTTCTTCCTGCCAGATTTAGTACAACTTGTAGTTGTTTTATGCACTGCCTGTCCAACCTCAGCTCTGTATACCTACAAGGCATCCAATGTGATAATCACTTATTGGTTGCTTCTCTGATTAGTTTTCTCCTTGTTTGGGTTGAATGTTAAGAGGGACGGCTATGTCTTGGTAGGTTTACAGTGGTTTTATTCTCTCTCCATTTTGTTATTATTGCTCGCACAGTACTCCTGGTGATGTGTATATGTTGCGAAATCGTCTTGTTTCCCATTCCTGCAATTGAACCTTTCCACAACTTTATCCTGGCTCTGCCTGGTGTGTTCTTTAGTCTTCATGTCTGTTCTCCGGTGACTCCTTTCCCAGCTCACCACAGAGAAAGTGCATTGTTAGTCATTGACTGGATCATACACAAGTCATCAGGAAAACATCTGGAGTTCGTTGGATGAGCTGAGAGAACAGGGGGCCAATATTTTTGAATCACCTACTCTTCAGTTTTTCGTTGAGATATGATGTAAAATGTTGATGTGTTTTGGTTCCACTTCGCAATTGTGTCTCACTTGTTGTGGTTTCTTAGAAAATATCTTCAGTTTCTTAGTTTTAAGTCTGTAATGCTGTAATATGACAAAACGTTCTTGGGGTGGGTGATACTTGGCACATGTGCGTTCCAATCTGGCTGGCAAAGTGTATTTGTCATTATTTTTGTTGTATTTTGTCTTGTATTTTGTCCTGTATTCTGTCGTCTATTTTGTTTTGTATCTTGTCGTTTATTTTGCCGTGTATACTGTCGTCTACTTTGTTGTCTAATTTGTCCTTAATTTTGTTATGTGTTTGTGTTTTTTTAGTGTAAAGTTCTTGTATTTTGTCTTGTATTTTGTCTTGTATTTTGCCATATATTCTGTCGTCTACTTTGTTGTGTATTTTGTCCTACATTTTTTTGTGTTTTTGTGCTTACTTTGGTCGTGTATTTCTTGTCTTTTTTTGTCATCTATTTAGTTGTGTATCTTATCATGTGTTTTGTTGTGTATTTTTGCATTCATTTTGTCTTGTATTTTGCAGGGTATTTTGTAGTGTACTTTGTTGTGTATTTTACTGTGTATTTTGCAGTGAATTTGCCATTTATTTTGTTGTATAATTTGTTGCGTATTTGGTGATTTGTTTTTGTAGTGTATTTTGTTTTGTATTTAGTCGTGTATTGAGTGTATTTGTGTTTTTTTGGAGTGTATTTGGTCGTACATTTCTTGTACTTTGTTGTGTATTTTGTCATTTATTTTGCTGTGTATTTTGTTGTGTATTTTGTCATTTATTTTTGTAGTGAATTGTTTTGTATTTAGTCATTTATTGTGTCATCCGTGTTGTCATGTAGTTTATTGTGTATTTGTGTTTTTTTTGTAGTGTATTTAGTCGTACATTTCTTGAACTTTGTTATGTATTTTGTCATTTATTTTGTCGTGTATTTTGTTGTGTATTTGTTTTTTGTTTGTTTTTCTGCAGTGTATTATGTCGCACGTTTCTTGTACTTTGTGGTGTATTTTGACATTTATTTTGGAGTGTATTTTGCCATGTATTTTGTCATATGCTTTGTTGTGTAATTTGTCATTTGTTTTTGTAGTGTATTCTGTTTTGTATTTAGTCGTGTATTGTATCATCCATTTTGTCATGTAGTTTGTTGTGTATTTGTGTTTTTCTTTTGTTATTTCAAGTGTATTTCTTGTGCTTTGTCCTGTATTTTGTCATTTATTTTGTCATGTATCTTGTTGTGTTTTCTGCCGTGTATTTGTTTTGTTTTGTTTTTTTCTGTAATGTGTATTTTGTCGCAAATTTCTTGTACTTTGTAGGGTATTTTACCATGTATTTTCTCATGAACTTTGTTGTGTATTTCGTCATTTATTTTGTCATGTATTTAGTCTTGTATTTAGCTGTGTATATTGTCATCTTCTCTTTGGTGTATTTGTGTAAAACGGTCCTAAAAATACAGTAGTTCCTGAACACAGTGCAACCCCCGGGATACAACATGTCAATTTGGGAAAGGTGAAATTGTCATATAGCGGGGTATAGAAACCGATACTAATTAGCCAGTGTGTTGGAAATCCCAATCTCCCGTCTTGAATTGGCCATCTGGATTCGATTAGGCGGAGGTAATAACCGTTTTGTGCGCGGTTAAAGAATTTTCTGCTGTGTTAGCTTTGCGCAAGCTAACCGGCGTGTCTATATATGCCTGTGTGTTTTTTCTCTTGCCACAACATGGCCGTGTTTATTTATTCTCTATTAGGGCAGGAGGAGACGCTCAACTTTTTCCCGTGTGGAGGTTTTTTTTTCCGTTGTCAGGCCCAATGAGGAACATATGGAAACCGACGGGGCAGACTCAAGGTCAAACAGGAATGTGAACGGCACTTTTGTGTGGAACTGGGGTCTTAAACTTGAAGCCTGTGGGCCGATTGTAGACCTCGGGATTATGATTTAAGGTCCTAGCCTCAATATGAAAGCTAATTATGGATTTATTTATTACCGATTGATTGGTTTTCACATTATATCTTAACGTTTTTTCCAGAGTTCGTAGTTTTTTTCATGTTCAAATTCAAGCACTTTTATAGTACTTTCAAGGACAATTTTGTCATTTTTCCAATACAGCGCTGATCAAAAGAAGTTTTTTTTATTTTTTGGGTTGACTTTGAAGACTAATACAAAGTCACTTTCTTTCTGCTAGTACATACTTTGTGCTATTTTGAGCCGCTACTATCTTTTCGCGTCAATGGGCTGCTATAAACTGACATGAATTCTGCCATTCTGCTTCAACAATTAACTTCAATACTTCACACCTGTTTACAAACACGGAAAGGGCTCTATAGGTTGGGTAATAATGGAGTTCAATACGGAAGATGAATAAAAGGGAGAAAATACTATATGTATAAAAACAGAAAAATGAGACAAATTTGGACTAATTTTAATTATATTGATTCCTCCAAAGTATAGTGCATTTAATCTTTCAATCTTAGACACTACTGACCTTTTGCCTTTTGTTTTACATATTTCAATGTATATTTTGTGCACGTTTTTCTTTGTACAAGTAGAATTGTAAATAGTTTTTTTCATTTCATCATTTATTTATAGCACTGAAGAGTTCATATTTTTTCATTATTATTATACGACTCTTAATCTGTTTAGTGTGTAAAAGGCTAAAACTGTTTTATATTTTAACATTAATTTTGTAGATTTGTGAATATTCTAATTTATATATCTAAAGTATTCCCTGCAAAACATATGAAATTACTAATTACTTGATAAATTGGTGCCTAATGTTTTGTTATTATTGACATTAAATCCGTAAAATATTTGTCAGTGAGCTGAGCCTGAAGAGACGGTTTTCAAAATAGAGCTGTCCTCTTTGGTGCGACCAGTAGGGGGCAGTGATGCTTCATATAACAACGACATAATGACAAGCCACCAGAGCAGGCGTGTTGGCATCAATTTAAAAGTCTATTTTTTTGGCAGTCTATAGAGTCAGACTGTCAAGAAACATGGTAATGGCAACTATTTCAAGCATTTTCAAGCACTTCACCCAAAAATAATTTTCCTGAACTTGAAACACAAAAATCAAGCCTTTTCAAGGATTTTAAGCACCCATAAGTAACCTGTTTCTTTATTTTTATCTTATTTTATGTAGACTTTCTTTCGAAACATTTGATGCCAGTAGAATGTTTTTATCAGTAATGTTCTTCTCCCCAGCAGTAGCTTGCTAAGACTGATAGTACAAAGACAAATGCTTCATTTTCAACCTTCTCCCCAGCAGATGATTCCCCCTGATCCCTTACTGACCTCAGCTGAACCTCTTTGCTTGTCTGGGCCCCCCAAGTTCTTGAAATTGGGCATGGAGCGTGGTTTCCACAGTAGTTACTTGCTTGGACCGGCAGCACCAAGGTTAATGCTCCATCTCAAAGCTTTGCCCCTGCAAATGTTCCTCTCTGATCACTTCCTGACCTCAGCTGAGTCTCTTTGCTCGTCTCCAGTCCCTCAAAGTGTGTGAAAGCGGGCACCTGGAGTTCTCCACAACAGGACCTCGCTCAGACCGACATTACCAAGGTCCATGATCTATCTCTGAACCTTCTACCTAGCAACTTGTTTTCTTCTGATGACTTCCTGACCTCGGCTGAGCCTCTTTGCTTGTCTGCAGTCCCCCAAGTTACTCAAATTGGATTCTCCATAGCAGTAACTCATTTTATGATATTGATTGCTCCGGAGCTCAGACTGGCAGTACAAAGGCAGACGCTCCATTTCCAAATTTCTTGACTGCAAATGTTTCCCTCTGATCCCTTCCTGACCTCAGCTGAGCCTGTTTGCTCATCTCCGGTCCCTCAGGTAAATCACACCGAGCATGGAGTGGCTTCTCCATAGCCGTGGCTCGCTCAGGCCAGCAGTACAAAAGCAACGGCTGCAACCTTCTACCCTGCAACTCTGTTTCCTACCTATCCATTCCTGACCTCAGCTGAGCCTCTTTGGTCCTCCCTGGTTCTCAAAATTATTTAAATTGAACCTGGAGTGGATTTTCCACAGCAGTAGTTCGCTAAGACCAGCTATACTAGCGAAAACACTCCATCACCAACCTTTTCTTCTGCAAATGTTTTTCTCTGATCCTGTCCTGACCTATGCTGATCCTGTCTGCTCATATGCGGTCATCCCCAGTGATTGAAAATGAGCATGTCAACGGTTCTTCACAGCAGTAGCGGACCCGGACCGGCAGTACCAAGGTCAACGTCCATCTCCGACCTTCTCCCCTGCAACTTTGTGCCTTCGGGACCTCAGCTTAAGCTGTTTGCTCGTCTCTGGTCCCTCAAGAGACTGAATGCGGTGGCTTCTCCACAGTTGGAGTTTGCTTAGAAAGGTAGCACGTAGATAAATGCTCTATCTCTGAACTTCTCCCCTCTTACTCATACCGGCAGCTTCAAGGTCAACAATCCATCTCGACCTTCCCCCCTGCAACTTTGTTTCCTTCTGATTCCTCCCAGACCTCACCTAAAACACTTTGCTCGTCTGCAGTCTCACAAGCTACCGAAATTGAGCAGGACTGGCTTTTCTACACCAGTAGCTCCATCAGACCAGCAGCACAAAGGTCAACACTCCATCTCTGACCTCCTTCCCGGGTACCTTCCTGACCTCAGCTGAATCTGTTTGCTTGTCTCTGGTCCCTCAAGTTACTAAAAGTGGTGGATTCTCCACAGTAGTAGTTTGCTTAGACAGGTAGCACCAATGCTCCATCTGTGAACTTCTCCCTGTCCTGACCTCAGCTGAGCCTCTTTGCTTCACCCTGGTCCCCCCAACGTTATTGAAAGCAATCATGTGGAAAGTTCTCTGCAGTAGTAGCTCGCTCAGACTGGCAAGACCAAGTTCAATAATCAATATCCACACTTCTCTCATGATACCATTTCCCTCTGATCCCTTCCTGACCTCAGCTGAGACCCTTTGCTCTTCTGCGGTCCCCCAAGTTACCCAAATGAAGCATGGGGTGGCTTCTCCACAGCAGTAACTCGCTCATACCGGCAGCTTCAAGGTCAACAATCCATCTCCGACCTTCCCCCCTGCAACTTTGTTTCCCTCTGATCCCTTCCTGACCTCAGTTGAGCCTCTTTGCGGTTCCCCCCTCCCCACCCGCTGCGGTTTCAACTTGTGTCATCACATCACAGTCGACAGCTCTAATCACGGCGCGCGCTGTAAAACATGGCCAGGATTGACAGCGGGTGTATTGCGCCGGTTCGGCAAACTGAAGCAGTAGGAACAAAGGAGGAGCTGCCAATCAATATCCTATCCGCATAATCCTCTCTTAAGACCGGAGCTTCGGCATGAAAGACTGTCGCGGATTGGACGGAAGGGGGGAACACAGGAGCTGGTGACCCTGCGATACCTCGAATCTTACGAAAAATACAGTTACAACTGTCGGTGACTTAATTGCTATTTCAAACTGCTGATACCGATGTCTTGAGAAAGATCGGACAATACCCTTTTTAATGGCTATAACTCAGCATTTGGTTTCAATTATGTTGGGTGCAGGTTTCCAACACCTTTTCTCATGGCCAAATTCAAGGAATTTTCAAGCACTTTCAAGTCCAATTTTTCAAATTTTCCAAGTACCTTCAAAGGAAGACATCCAGCACATTTTTTGGGGGGGCTATAATGACTAAAATAAAGTCGCTATCTTGCTGCTAGCACATCCATTCATTATCTGCACCGCTTATTCTCAGTAGGGTCGCGGGGGTGCTGGAGACCATCCCAGCTATCTTCGGGCAGTGGGCAGGGGACACCCTGAACTGGTTGCCAGCCAGTCGCAGGGCACACAGAGGCAGACAAGTCACTCGCTCATTCACACCTAGAGACAATTTAGACCCGCCAATTAACCTGAAACGCATGATTTTGGAATGTGGGAGGAAACCACGCAAGCACGGGGAGAACATGCAAACTCCACACAGGAGGTTCGATCTCATGACCTCAGAACTGTGCCGCACACGCGCTAACCACGCTGCTTCTAGCACATACTTTGTGCTATTTCTAGCTGTTCCTATCAATGATTAACTATCTTTTTGTGTCAATGGGTTGCGATAAACTAACATGAATTCTGCCATTCTGCCTCAACAATGCACACGCAACTTGGCTACGTCATACTTGTTTACAAACACGGAAAGGGCTCTATAGGTCTTGGGTAATAATTAGGTTGAATAATTGGGATGAAAAACAAAAGACAAAGAAAGTGCTTTATTTATAAAAAAGCAAAAAAAATTAGCCAAATTTGGACTAATTGGAATGATATTGATTGCTCGGAAGCAGATTGCATGCAATCTTTCAATCAACTGCTGAGCTTTTGTTTTACTTATTAAAATGTATATATTTTTATTTTTTGCGTGTTTTTCAGAGAATCTATGTTGCGTCTAATCATTTATTTATAGCACTGAAGAGTTCATCATTTTAATTCATGGTATATTGTTTTGCATTTTAAGGGATGTTGTGTTGTTGTCCGATTTAAATCTGTTCAGTGTGTGAAAAGTTAAAATAATTTTCTTTTTTACAATTTTTGGGAGGATCTGTGAATATTTGAATTCATATTTCATGTGTTTTTTAAGGGATCCCTGCAAAACGTATCAAACTACTTATTACTAAATGATTTTATGTTATGACCCAAAAGAGCCGGCTTTCTAAAGAGAGCTGTCCTCTTGGGTGTTTCACGAGAACACCATAACAAGCCACCTGAGCAGGCGTGTCAGCGTCATTTTCACACACTTTTTGTCAGGACCAGAATGGAGACAGGACCCACTTGCCTTGTGTTTCTCACAAGTTTTATTGGAAGAAAGAGAAAGGGTTGCGCCCACGATCTGGCGTTCACTAGGCGCGGGTAGCAGGTCGCTCTGAATGAGGAAGTGGAACTTCTTTGGCAAGCGATGGCGGTGTCGGGAACCAAAAAATGGGTCAGTAGCCGGGACAGGAGACCAAAAACGTGGTCGGGGTCGGAAACGAGTCGTAAGCCAGGAAAGGAAAGTAGTCGTGGTCGAGATAAAAAAACGGGTCGAAGCCAGACAGACGGGAGCAAAAAAAGGTGGGAGTCAAGGTCGAAAAAGGCTTGCCTAGTGTTAACTGAGGTCCGCGGACGGACTGACAAAATGGGACGGATAGGAGTGTGTTTGAGTAGGGACACCCAAAATTCAGGCATTCTCCTGACCTTAAACATTAACATTCAGGCATTTTCAAGTACGAACCCTGCATATATTTATCGATGAATGCATGAATTTCTTCATATGTCAGGATCAGTCCCCAGTAAATCACGATATTTTTTTCTAGCATTTAAAAATAATTAGAGTCAGAAAGCAGCAGGACCTTTCAAGGTTGGAGCTCAAGTGGCCTGCCGTCCTTGTGCTGTCCAATACGCGCCTTCTTCTTTTTTTATCTCTCATACTTTGTGTTTGCAAAGCTTTACCGAAGTGTGTGCATGTCCATTAATCCAAAAAAACATTTTTGTATTGCCACCCACAAAAGAATTCTGATTTCAGTGTTGGTAATTTATTAAGGACCTTTCCAGGAGATCCTCAATAGCCGACGTATACTTGAAAAGTTTAAAAGCATTCCATTCAGCTAAAATTCACACACGAAAAAAGAAGCCGGTTCAAGGGAACAGGCGATACCGTTCAACACACAAACGGTCACAGTCGAACCTTCTCCGCGAGTATAGTTTAAAAAAAAAAACACACACAAAGAATAAAATGTTGACAAAGACGTGAACTGATTAAGCCGTCTGGGATTGTTTGTCCTTGAGCGCTATTGTAACGGCGGATGACATCAATAATAAATGGAGATCGTTGGAACATCTGAGTTGAAGACGCAATCTCACCAGCACGCCGTCCCTCCAAACGCCGGAAAAAAACGTTATTCACCGAGAACAATGCGTCGGCGAGGAGGAGCAAGGCTAGCTTTTAGCAAAGTTTTTAGCGGCTCGACTCGACAGCGTCTTTACTTCCTGTGGATTCGGATGCAGTTTGTGGACAAATTCGGACGTGGTCGGGGGCAAAAAGAGGTCGAAATCCGGGACGGGAGAGTAGACGTGGTCAGGATCGAAAACGGGTCGATAGACGGGAGCAAAAACGGGACAGGTGGGAGTCAGGGTCGAAAAAGCTTGCCTAGAGTAAACTGAGGTTCGCAGACGGACTGACAAAAGGGGACAGACAGGACTGGGTATAAGTACTGATCGGGAGCCAATCAGAGTCCACGGCAGTTGGCGCCAAAGGAGTGGGCACAGCTGAGTCACATCAGTAATGATGACAGATGGAGGTAGTCCTTTGGCCACCTTGCCCTTGGCTTATTGTAAGAATTGTAGCCCACCCCATTTCATACAGGGCGACTGTAAATAAAAAAAGGAAAGTTGACTGTGAGGGCCATCGATTCCTGGACTAGTGGAAATTGAAGGTTTTTTTTTCCTGGAAATTGAAACTGTGTGAGCCTAAAAACTGTGACTGTTTTTAAAGAATATAATATCAAGAGGTACTACCAGACCAAACATGCTGACTACTAAACAATAACTGGAAACTCTAAAAAAGGCTGAAGCAACTGGAAGCTGTTTTAAAGGCACAGCAGCACTTTATTCACAAGACCCTGCGTGTCAAATGAAAATGCTACAAAGGCGAGCTACGAGGTTGCGCCGCCAGGCACTGCAAGCTTTTCACGAAGGTGAATTGGAAGTTCAATTCAAAACCCTTTCAAATGCCTTCTGAAATCTAGTCCAACGTCTCTGTCCCCAAGTTGCTATGTATATTGTGAGTAAATGCTCAAAGGCCCGACTGAAACCCCATCACCGTTTTGATAGTTCCGTTATTGTGGACACGCCATGATGCCACGAAAGAAAATTGTTAAATTATTAAAAAAGACAATTGCTAATTGTTACAAAATCTTTTTAGTTCAAACAAATATAAATCTTATTGTGATCACATTTTCAAGACGTTAGAAATTTGGATTTAAGACATTTTAATTAAGACCTTATTTTGAGAGTAATGAATTCAATGACTTAAGACTTTAAGGATCCATGGGAAGCCTGACGTATTTATTGTACTTATAGCCAAAAAATCTTAGTTAAGCTTACCTTTCAAATAACTAGAGAGAGCTGGATCGTTGTGAAGAGTTAGATCGCTTTTTGAATACTTTGCATGATGCTGTGCGGGGATTTGTTCAACATTTCAGTCTTTGTTTGTATTTTCCATTTCCTAGCCATCGTTCAATAGAACGGCTGCCTCCCAGCATCTTGGTCCGATGCACCTGTCTTCTTGGGCAAGATGTGTATAGTGTGATAAAGTTTCAAATGACAAAACCATACAAACTAATGCCAGCTGCCGTTAATGACCAGGAAAGAAGAAATGCAATGGCGAAACGTAGCCACCAGAGCTTACAAGTTGGTATCATTTATAGGCAGACTTGATTTATTTCTCTTCATATAATGCATGGTCTATCGAGTCGGACTGCAGAGAAACATGGTAACAATTTTAAGCACTTCATAAATAAATTGATAAAATTTCAATATTTTGTTGTTGAATTGGAGTTCACGTTTTGTCACCATGACAAAATCCCTGATGCCGACTTTTCCATGGACAGTGAGGCAACAAAAAAGCAAATACTTTATCCATTATCCGTCCATTATCTGCACCGCTTATCGTCAGTGGGGTCGCGGGGTTGCTGGAGGCAATAACAGCTATCTTCGGGCAGTGGGCAGGGGACACCCTCAACTTCTTGCCAGCCAGTCACTCTCTCATTCTTACCTAGGGACAATTTGGACAGGCCATTAAACCTGAGATGCATGTTTTTGGAATGTGGGAGGAAACCGTGCCCGGAGGAAACCCACGCAAGCACGGGGTGAACGTGCAAACTCCACACGGGGAGGTTTGATCTCATGACCTCAGAACTGTGCCGCACACGCGCTAACCAGTGCTTACAAATTCAATTCCTTCTGGGAGTAGCTTCGTAACATGAAAAGTTTGTAAGAAGAGACACACTTTGAATGTAAATGGACTTATTTGTTCCAAGACTCGCTAAAGATATTTTTCTAACAAATAATCAAAGAGCATTAGAACATGAAACAGATACATGATATAATTACATGACTGCACAATGAACATAAAACTAGAGGCAAATCATGTAAAAAAACAGAATAAATGCCTCACGTTTTATGAAAAACTGATCCAATGACGTCTGCTTTTGACAATCTGTCTGAAATGCACGAGGCAAACGTAGCGATAGCCAAACTTGTCAATAATTTTTTAGGTGATTCCTTTCAAAAATTCAGATGCCATAATGTGTTTAATTTAGGATGCAACCTCCTCCCCGCTATCTTGCCGGAATTCCTTCAAACCTCTGAACTGTGACGGTGACACGAAGTGCATGCTGGGAGCACCCATTAGCACTGGGTTGCCAAGCAGATTTGAAGCGATAGCCAGTTTGTAAACATTCGGAAAACTGTGGGCGGCTCGTAGCAGCGCATACTGAATGTACTTTTGACCTCGTATCCTGAAATCCTTTGTATCGAGAGGCAATATTTTCCCGTTACCCTGAAACTTTCGTATGTAGAGACGTTCATAAGTAGAGGTACCACTGTGAATTGTGACTCAGCCAGGACTGGCTGGAAATCGCCCGCAATTAGCCATTTCCCCGCTAATCTCCCGGCATTCCCGCGGCTCTCCCGAGTACGGCTCTCTTTTCCCGGGCAACCCCACCCCGACCACCCTCCTCCCCTCACCTCCACTCTCCTCTCGAATAATAAAAAGGAAGAGGAGTCAGAGAGGATCCTTGGAGTTGAGGGCGGGTGACCCACTTATCCCTTTCGGCAAGCTAGCGAGGTTAAGCCACTTAGCCACTGCCTGGGAAAAAAGGTCGACGCCTCCCTCTCCTCCTCCAAAAGCAGCCGACGGCGGAGGGACGTCGACTCGAACCTTGGCCGAGGTTTGCGGTATCGACCGACCGCGTTGGGTGCAGTATCGGCGTTCCCGATCTCGGCCGCCATTTGCATTTTAATGATGTCAATGTTTGTTCGGGAAGCACGACGGGGCGCTCAAACATGACAAAATGGAAATAGGGGAACTTGAACCGGGGGGAATTACAAGCCTATTCACGGAGGTTTCGGGGCGGCGTTGACATCGTGTACATGTCAGGGAATTAAGGATTGGAGGAGGGCTGGACCGGACCATTATTTTCCTAATCGATGAATCGGTCGATTGTTTTTTCGATGAATAGATTCTTCCTACAACCTTCTCCAAAGATCGTAGTTGGACTTATCCTACAAAACCGTCGTTATTGTTTTTTTCTTTTTACTTTATTTGTTTTATCTGATTATTGTCCCCTTCACTTCTGTATCACGGTGTGTTCCTTTGAAAATTGTTCGACAGTAAAACATTACAAAGTTGAAACTTCTAAAAAAATGACCGTTTCAATAAAAAAACAGTCTTGGTGCCCTCTGCTGGACAAGAATGGTACTACACCTCGCAGCGTCAGAACGGAATTCTCGTCTCAGGTCCATGCGAAGCAGAGCTTCCAGCAGCTCAGCCCTGCAGATCTGGAACTCAATACCACCTGACCTACAGAGTTTCTGTCACGGTTGCCACGGCACCCAATTGGTCCCCGCCGTGTCGCGCAAGGTTCTGTTACAGTTGCCACAGCGCCCAATTGGCCCCGCCCATGGGCAGCAGCTCAATAGCATTGACAGATTGCTCCCTGACTACTTAAACGCTGTCTTGTGAGTTGCCTGGGGTCAGAGCGTCTGCGAAAATCCTGCTAAACTCTGTTGTTATATGTGAAGCCCTGTGAATATCCGTTTTTGCCTGAGTTTTGCTCCTGTTTTGTTCTCGCCCGGATCTGTTTGCTTTTGACCACTTCCTTGTGCCGATCTACTTCTGCGACCAACGATCCCCAGATTGAGTGTGCGCTCATTCCTCTTCTCCCCAATAAACTGTGAGTATCAATACGCAATTGGGTTCTGCTTCCTGTTTCCTGTACTGGTTCGTGACAGTTTCGGCCACCATGTCCTCTTTCAAATCTGGACTCTAAACCCACCTTTTCATACTTGCCGATTTATAGTTAACTTCACCCCCCCCCCATTTTTTTTTTTTAACTTTATTTTGTTTTTATCTTGTATTTTTTACTTGCTTTTTTTCATTTTTGTTTGATATTCTGTGTACAGTGACCTTGGCTGTCTTTAATGGTGCTCTTCCGGACTTTCCCGAGCCTTATAAGGTCGTGCATTTGCTTATCATTTTCCAAAGTAGACGCACAGAGAACACAAGAAAAATGGATAAGTGGTGAGGAATCAAGCAAAAACCTCAACCCCATAAGATTCAAAAGAAGCTAAGAAAATTGATGACGCTACAAACCGTAAACTTACATAAAAAGCATCGGGGAAAGAGGAGGAGAGTGGTCTGCCCTGGAGTTTGGTGACTTTTTGTCATGACATTGGTAAGATGTATATTATTATTATTATCACTGTTATTATTCTTCCGTGCACTCTTAACTGCATTAACGTACTTATAGGCTGAACGAATCAAAAAGCTAGGGGGAATGGTTGTTTGATGAATGTGAGTGTGTTCTTGACTCTAGCCACCTTCCACTAGGGGGAACTGGCTTCAATATATCGATAGACAATGAATCGATGATCTAATTAGTTGCCAACGTTTTTTATAATCATTTTATCGATTAGTTGTTGCAGCCCTTAGTAGAAGTCATCTGCTTTTACCTTCACCTCTTAGATCCGGTTGTGCCATTGTAACCTATTTTATCAATTAGTTGTTGCAGCCCTTAGTAGAAGTCATCTGCTTTTACCTTCACCTCTTAGATCCGGTTGTGCCATTGTAACCTCGAGAATCCAGAAGTAATCATTCCTCCAACAGGACGGAATTTACCGTATTTCCCACACTATAGGACACTGAAAATAGTTGATTTTATTTTTTTCATATATAAGGCGCACTGGACTATAAGGCATAGGAAATTAAAACTACAGCAAGAGCTACTGTATTTATATAGTCTATATGCAAGCAAAATATTTACTCAAGGAAAAGTACTGTTACTTCAGAATAATATGACTCAAGTTGAGGTAAAAAGTAGTCATCCAAAGATTGTCTTGAGTAAAAGTAAAAAAGTACTTTGTGAAAAAAACTACTCAAGTACTGAGTAACTGTAGCAACACTTTTTTTAACAAGCATTCAATCTCATCATCACATCAAGGTCCATTCAATCAACAATAAAGTACAACTCTGTAAGTCTGTGTACTCAGACAGTTCTTTTGGGTGAATGTATATACGTGTGTGTGTGTGTGTGTGTGTGTGTGTGTGTGTGTGTGTGTGTGTGTGTGTGTGTGTTTGTTTGTGAGGCTACAGCTATATACATTCTGCATACAGTACAGGGGGAAAAAAACCTTCCTAACCCTGCTCACAGGTGCCACCTGGTAGTTGTTTGGGTCATCTAAATTAAAGAAACGAGGTCTCTGACAAAATAAATGCACCTAAGCAGAGACAGACAGGGGTGATTTCAGTAACGGCTTCAATGTAGCCTGATATAGCGGAGTGAAAATACAGTTTCTTCTTCACAAATCTATTCAAGTAAAATGTATAGTAAATGAAAACAATACCACTAGGAGTACAAAATGTCCCAAAACTTGCTCAAATAAATGACGAAGTAAATGTACCTCGTTACTACTGTATAGTTATAAAGTAGATGTTGTACAAACAATGAAGGTACTTTGTCATCTTCCCAATTCAAGGTTCTTTGAGGTAACGGCCGAAATAAAGATCTTATTATTTAAGACACTGGCTTTCAACACAGACACACGATGGCTTGTCAACTGCAGTCTCCTTTCATGTGGGGCCTCGGAGAGGGAGCCTGAAGATGCCGAAGGGGCTCGCCGAGCCTCCCGGGGCTTTGATTCCTGCTAAGTAATAGCCGGCCGGCTGCCGGATTCAGAGATGATCAGTTAAATCCTTAATCACTGCCTGTCCACTCGCATGGCGGTTATTTTTGGACTGCGTTTCTTTTAGCTAGAGATGCAACAGATGAGAGTTGGGTGCCATTTCAGCATGTAAATATTGGTTTCAAAACAAGGTGCAAGCAGGGTTTCATTGTAACTATGTTACACATTTCTGCAAACGAAAAGTTGATGAATTTATTTCCTGTCAGTGCGCGTGTGAGAGGGAGGGGAGCGTGCCGTGTATGCACATCTGCCCCCACCCCAACAACTCACCCAATCAAATTGCTTGGCTGGCGTTTTTGGGTGTTTACAGTTTGGTCTGTGGGTTTTTATCAAAGTGTATCAACAGTGAACAAACATTATTTAATGAGCTTCCTTATTAAGGATTCTTTAGCGGGTCTGTTTGTTAGCATCTGACACACTAGAGGGCCCCAACCGAGATTTGAACGGGGCACAGGTTTGTCCAATAACCAGACACCTGTGCCCATTTATCCTAAGACATTTTGATCTCCACAGGTTGAACGGGTCATTGTAATTCTTCATATCATCTGCCATTGTCACCTTGGTTTTCATTGCCGTTTTCATATCCACCTTCATGTAAAGTTAGTTTGTTCCCAGTTCCTTTGTTTCCTGCGATTATCCATTTCCAGTTTTGGTGTTTCTAATTTGGACTCTGTCAGGTCTGTTTTTGTTTCTGATTTCCTGTTTGAACGTTATTTGTTTCTTTGGTACTTTTGGCCTGAGTTTGTAATAAATAACGTCTTTGTTCTTGAGCACCACTGCCTCCAGTCTCACAGACCAGGAACGGAGTCGGGACCCAATTGCGTTCGTTTTACTTCGTTTTATTTATAAGAAGAAAAGGACTTGCATCCACCATCCGATGATCGTCGGTAACGGGTAGTAGATTGCTGGAACGCGGAAGGGGCACTTCCGCGTCGAGCGAAGGTCGTTGTTGACAGTGAGAAAAAACAAGTCGATGGGCGGGGCGGAGGCGCAAAAACATAAACGGGTCCAGAAAAGAGGTCGGCAACGGGAATTAGACAGAAAACAGGGCAGGATGGAGCAGGAGAGTCACAAAAGCCTGACTAGCGGGGAGCAAAGGTTCGCAGACGATCTGACGAGTGTTCTCAGGAGGGCAGGAGTTTAAAAAGAGTCCAACAGCCAATTAGGGTCCATGGTAGACTCAGGTGCCCCGCATCAGTAATCATGACATCCGGTTCCTGTCCCCCCACAGGGGTCCATTATCCACAACCAAAGTGAAACACTGTTGGTGTGACACCTCGACTGCAAACTGTAGGTGAAGCTGTGCCCTTTATCTGCAGGACCAAACAGCGGGTATTATTGGAGTAGTTTTGGCTAAGCATGCGCCAAACCCGATATGGAGCTTACCAGAATTTGTAGGCTATGAAGGAATTTGCACGTGTAGCATTTTATCAGTTCCTGCCTCCTCCATGGAGGTCCATCAACCACAAGCAAAACTTAACACTGCAGTCAAGGTGTCACCAACAAACTGTAGGTAAAACTGTGCCATTTATATACTTATAACGTCAAAGGCGCCTGTGCCACCGGCAGCCTTTCCAGCAGCTCCGTGTTATTTTGCTCTTTTTGTGATATATCGTTTTAAATGTCTGCTTCTATCTTCTGTGTTTTTCGTCCCGTTTGACAACTACACTTTGGATTACTTTCTATCTTATCGTTATGGGTTTTAAAGCGGAGAGGAGGTGGACTCGCTATCTACGTGAACACGAGGTGGTGTAACCCTGGGCCCAAAGATTTCCATCTGCTGCAGGGACGTCGAACTTTTGGACTAGCGCGTGATGTCATCCACTCCGCTGTTGCTAAACTACAACACAGCACCCTGAGGCCATCCTGTTAATCTGTTGATAAACAACAAAAGGATACTGCTGGAAGTGTGAATTTCCCTACGGGGATGAATAAAGTCTCTATCTATCTATCTATCTACTGGACTAGAATTGGAACACCACAGATAAATATGCACCAGTAGTATTTTATCACGAAGCTAATGTGGTCATGAAAAGACCCAGATAGGGCTCGCAAGCCATAGGTTCCCAACCCCTGCTCTAAACCTTAGTTAGTCTGACGAGAAGGATGAAGAAAAGGCAAAAAAGAAGAGAAGAACCAGAGGAAAGACGGTGTCAATTGAGGTGAAGCTTAATGAAGCTTCCTCGAATTTTGAGTAGGCCGCGAAGGTTTCGAGCTTTGTCACTCCAGATGGTGATTCTTTTCAGATCTGGTGTCATCCTGACAATTCCAAAAAGATTCTTGACCACTGCGCTCGTCTCCCAGCTTCCTTTTGAGCGTCGGTTTCCGAGGAACAAAGACGGGAGAGAAGTTGTCAGCTGTCGAGCCGTCACCGCCGCCTTGATCAAGCGCGGTGCCGCCGTCAGCCGCTCTGACCCGACCTGCCGCCAGACGGACGGGACGTCACTCGGACCTGGTTTTCTTACACTTCTCTGAGAAAAGTTCAGGTTGAGGGGCCGTCAGAGGAGTTTTGGACACTTCGGGATATCATCTTTGAAGTCTGGAGGAGTTCAGAGGTGGAATTTGAATGATGATGGTGTTAAGTGGGAAAATGATGTTAAAATGTCTTCAAATAAGCCAAGATGTATTCAATCTGTCATGTTCCGGCATGGCCGGGGAAGCATACCACATAAACCACAAAACAAGATTTCAGAAAATGATTTGAATAGTGTGCAGGTACAGAACAATAAAGTTGACTTCGATTTTCAGATTTCAAAGACACCAAAGCTAGCCTAACACAGGCTTGACTCATTCATGCAACACTATGTTGAAACACTGACTAGATCTTAAGGAACAAAACATGAAAGTATGAAGACACAGGCTGTGTTGAAGAGCAATGATTTCTAACTGAACAAAACATGGAGGAGGACATTGGAAACATACTCACACATGGATAGAACATAGACCAGCCAGCTCTAACAGAACAAAACATGAAAGTATGAAGACACGGGCTGTGTTGAAACGACTTCTAACTGAACAAAACATGGAGGAGGACACTGGAAACATACTCACACATGGATAGAACATAGACCAGCCAGCTCTAACAGAACAAAAGATGAAAGTATGATGACACGGGCTGTGTTGAAGAGCAACGACTTCTAACTGAACAAAACATGGAGGAGGACATTGGAAACATACTCACACATGGATAGAACATAGACCAGCCATCTCTAACAGAACAAAACATGAAAGTATGAAGACACGGGCTGTGTTGAAACGACTTCTAACTGAACAAAACATGGAGGAGGACACTGGAAACATACTCACACATGGATAGAACATAGAACAGCCAGCTCTAACAGAACAAAACATGAAAGTATGATGACTCGGGCTGTGTTGAAGAGCAATGACTTCTAACTGAACAAAACATGGAAGAGGACATTGGGAACATACTCACACATGGATAGAACATAGACTAGCCAGCTCTGACAGAACAAAACATGAAAGGAATTCAAACCAAGAGACATTCCCACGTGGGGACAGAACAATGATGAGAGATCCATGACAGCTAGACCATATCCTTTAATGCAAGAGCAGCAAGTATTTCACTAACTGTTCTTTCAGTTACACATGAAAAATATTACTAAAATAGTTTTCTCCGCCTTCATAATATGCTGTCCCAATCAGACACTGAAATTATAATTCATGCGTTCATTACTACTTGGATTGATTGCTTTCTGGTCTGGCAACGAGACTTTTGACAAAAACAAGAAAGTTTAACAATATTACTCCAATATTAGCTAACTTGCACAGACTCCCAGTCCACCTAAGATCTGACTTTAAGGTTCTCTTACTAACATACAAACGTTTGCATGGACTTTCCCCCTCTTATCTCTCTGATTTGATTCCCCCTATGTGCCTGCACGGAGCCTCCGCTCGGAAAATGCTGATCTACTTGTGACTCCAAGAGCCAAGAAGAAATCTGCAGGCTAGAGAGCGCTCTCCATCTGGGGCCCTGGAGCTATGGAACGCTCTGCCTCTGGAGATAAGGTCTGCAAGATCATTGATAGTTTTTAAATCTAGACGAAAGACACACTTCTTCTCAATAACTTTTCTTTTACTGTCTTTGCCGGCGTCCTGGTTGGTGGTGAAATATGAAGGAGAAGAACGTATCGGGATGAGTGATAGGAATAGCTTCCGAGCCTGAAGCTTGGCTGAGATGGAAAGTGGAGTTGTTGCTGTTATGCACTTTCTGGGCAAATTTCTACTTATTCCCCATGTTTTCTTTCATTGATGTTCACGGTTTTGTTTATTGTTAGCCAGTGCTAAATCTGTTACTGAGGGATTACCAATTGTGAGGCTCCTTCTCAAGGTCTTATATTACTCATGTTGAGGTTTTGAGTTTTTCCTTGCCTGCGTGTTGGTTTAGATGGATGGATAGATAGATAGATAGATAGATAGATAGATAGATAGATAGATAGATAGATAGATAGATAGATAGATAGATAGATAGATAGATAGATAGATAGATAGATAGATAGATAGATAGATAGATAGATAGATAGATAGATAGATAGATAGATAGATAGATAGATAGATAGATAGATAGATAGATAGATAGATAGATAGATAGATAGATAGATAGATAGATACTTTATTCATTCCCGTAGGGAAATTCACACTTCCAGCAGTATCCTTTTGTTGTTTATTAACAGGATGGCCTCGGGGTGCTGTGTTGTAGTTTAGCAACATCGGAGTGGATGACGTCACACGCTAGGCCAAAACTTTGACGTCCCTGCAGCAGATGGAAATCTTTGTGCCCAGGGGTACACCACCTCGTGTTCACGTAGATAGCGAGTCTGCCTCCTCTCCGCTGCACGCAGGCGTTTGTGGCTCTGTCTGTCCTAACAGCGCTGAAGACAGGTAGCTCCACGTTAGCATCCGGGATGCTAGACGTGAGCCACGTTTCGGTAAAACACAGCAAACTGCACTCCCTGTACGCTTTGATGTTTTTCACCAGCACAGCCAGTTCGTCGGTCTTATTTGGTAGAGAGTTCACATTTCCCATGATTACGGACGGTACCGAAGGCTCATAATGCCGCTAGTCGCTTAGCCTTCACCTTAGCTCCGGTTCCGCAGCCACGGTAGGGCCCCCTCATCACGTCGGCACAAGAATTCTTCGGGGCAAGGAGTTGATTCCTCGAATAAACACATTGTTGTGCGTTAAAACCCATAACGATAGGATAGAAAGTAATCCAAAGTGTAGTTGTCAAACGGGACGAAAAACACCGAAGATAGAAGCAGACACTTAAAACAATAAATCACAAAAAGAGCGAAATAACACGGAGCTGCTGGAAAGGCTGCCGCTCGCGGCGGCGCCTATGATGTATGATTTAAGATCAGGGGCTGGTGTCATTGTAACCTGTGCAGTCCTTTGAGACATTTTGTGATGAAGGGCCTCACAAATAATGGTGACTTGACTTGAACAGCACTGTTCTGGCTTTGATCCATTATCCCCTATCAACTATTGCTGTAACGGCGACCAGCAGGGAAAATTTTCATAATGTGTGACAATGGCATTTTTCCATTATTCCCATTCTAAAATCAACAGCACCTGCGCGGCCGCGATCCATTTTCCCCGGTCGACTCGAATTGAAAGCGTGTACAAGAAGACCACTTGTTAAAAATTTGCGGAACGTTGACTCAAAATTTTGGGGGCTGACACTCAGACAAGCGAGGCTTCCAGTTTTTTGCCCTCGGCACAAAAAGACGTAATTGTGTCTGCGCCGTAAAAGACAAGGCGGTCTTCAATGGCTTCGTTTCCGCATCTTGACCTCCGACCTCCCGATTCTTTTAGCCAATGGGAGCGGGGCGCAGCTGAAGGTCACAGGGTCGCCGCCGCCGAGTGTACGGAATTCTACAGAGACGACGGGGTCGGAGGTCGCGCTCAATCACCGACAAAAACATGACTCCCGAAGATGACACAAACAGTAAAGTGCCGTGACAAGTACTGGTGGGAAACTGGGAGGCCGAGTCAAGGGATACTGGGAACAATGGTGGGAAAAGTACAGGAGAATGAATAAACTTGCTGGAGTCAAACAGCAAAGAAAATAATATCAATAGTAATTTGCATGTTAGCAAAACATTGGTAAAACATTGGTTTTCTGATAGTATTAAATGAATGAATACAAATAATTTACATATTTACAATTTTTCTTTTTCATTTTATTTTAAGTGTTCTTTTATGCTTGACTACTTATGACTCCAAGAGCCAAGAAGAAATCTGCAGGCTCAAGAGCGTTCTCCACAGGGTTGGGTAGGGTTACTTTAACTTGATTACTTTCAATTACTTTTAGATTACTCCAATACCAAATATGCTAATAAAAGACAAAAGAAACTAAATATGAATAAAATGACTCCCCAAGCCTGCACAAAATGTAGTAACGGAATACATGGAACGGCAAAAATGATGTTGGCAAGCTGTTTAGATTTATTTTCATTTTGTTTCTGTCGCATTTTATGTTAGTTTTGCCGGAGATCAAAGAGATCAAAGCCTGGAGAGAAAGCTTACCACGTGTTGTGAGTCATAATTCTAGTCATATTTAGTTTCTTTTGTCTTTTATTAGCATATTTGGTATTGGAGTAATAATAATAATAATAATAATAATAATTTCCTTGTATTGTCATTCTGTGTAACAATGTACACAGAACGAAATGTCGATTGCACCTGACCCGTTGTAGCGAGCCAATGCAGCCGCAGCCAACAGAGGGCGCCGCTGACCACTTTTTAAGTCTTAGGAATGACTCGGTAATCCAAAAGTAATTGAAAGTAAGCAAGTTAAAGTAACCCTACTCAACCCTGGTTCTCCATCAGGGACCCTGTGCTGTAGAATGCTCTGGATTTCTCCTTAAAAATAATAAAATGTAGTAAAAATTTTAAAAAATAAGAATAATTAAGATGTGAGCCAAACATTTTGAGAATATGTTTTTTTTAAACTATATTTAATACCTTGCTTTTCTAATCAAAATAAATACAGAAATACACAAAATAATTTATAAAAAGAGAACTTTTTTTTGATGATTTGTTAATTTCAAGTGTTCATTTTACCATATTTTATACTCTGGATTTCTAGTCAAGAAAAATTATAAAAGTATGAAAACCATTAACATAATGACAAAAAGTATTGATAGTTTGTTAATTTTGCTGTTATTTCATTAAATTTTATGGCTTGATTAATTGGGGGGTTAATTTTTTTTTTTTTTAATTCTTATGAAATGAAAGTGGAATAAGAAAGCTTGATGCGGTTGAGAAAATGGTTGGATCGCTTTTCTTCGTCCACTTTTTACCACGGAGGAGGACATCTTAAAGCACATCTTCCAAAAGTAAGTTAAACTTCACTTTATAGAGCATATTATTTTATGAAATGTTTATTTTTCAGTACAAAACCTACAGGCACGTCATGAACATACTTGTATAAACCTTAAACAGACAAAATATAGCAGTTAAGCAACTTACAAACAAATTCAACTTACAAATGATTGTCCGGAACCTATCTTGTTAGTAGGTAGGGCAGCGTCTGTAATTTACATATTGGGCAAAACTTTTGAATGAGTTTAAGTTTTTTTTAATCATATTTTAAACCTGTTTTTTGGTGAAAAAAAGAAAAAAACGTTTTACACATTGGGCCAAATTTTTTGATGATTAGTCAATGCTGAGGTTTTATTATTCTAAACCATATTTTTTACCTTGTTTTTCAAAGAAAAAAAGTAAACTGTCACGGTTGCCATGGCGCCAGTTGAGGCTCTTTAACAGATTGGCTTTCTGTCCAATTTAAACTCAGCGCTCTCCGGCTTCCTCCGTCAAAAAACTTCTGCCCCCGCAAGACGTAGGTTTCGACTCGGTCCTGTTGATATTTCCTGTCTGGTATTGTTCCCGTTTATTTTGTCCTGTTTAATTTCGGCTTCCAGTTTCGTTTCTGTCTATTTTTGTCCTGTTTATTATTTTCTCCTGTTTTCGTTCCCGTCTAGTTTGTCCTATTTATTTTCGATATCCTGTTTCATTATCTATCCTGTTTGTCCCGTCATGTCCGGTATCGACCCCATCTGTCCGATATCAACTCGGGCAATTACAATCGATTTCGTCGGCCTCTGGCTTCCTGTCTTTCCATGCCAGACCGCTGTCTAACGTGCATGACTCCCCGTTTCCCATAAAAAAAAAGGCTTGTGTGAGAACGTCACGCGTCCAGTTGTGATTCTTGACATGAACATATTAACTGAAATTCTACCAGTAATCCCCCTAACTCTTATTTAACCCTAGCACCTAAGTCACCCCAAAAAAACAAGAGATCATCAAAAAACAAACATATAATATGTGACATTTAATTCTTAACGATTGAAAATTGCATACATGTATGTAGCCGATACTCAGAATTTAAGCGTCACAACTTAGACCCGCTTGACCTGGTCTAATATGCACCTATTTTCTTTCCGTGTACCAGGGAAAAGATCTCTACCTGAACTACTAGATTCCTCAAATACCGCAAAAAAAACCGTGATACGATTTGCGTTTATTCAAAAGATAAATGGAATATTCCAATCTGATTTCCTCATTATGACTCGACGACCTTGCCACGTTTCGCACTCCAAAGACTCGCAAAACATCCAAATGCATCAATAAAATCGTTTTTTTTTTCTTTTTCTCGCGCATGTCAGGTCGACAACATTGCCATCTTAATTCTCGCTTACAAAATGAAAAAAAACGACGTTAACTCATGTAGCAATGGAGTACCGCGTGCGTTGGACCCAATGAAGGTTTGTATTCAATAAGGAAAATCAAGAAATAAATATACTGTGCATTCCTGACAATAAAGTGCACAATTTCTGGCAAATTTAGACTTTAAAGTCTGGAAAATGAGTTTTTACTGGAAATCATCACTAATATTTTGTTCAACAAGTGTCTGAAACTCATGCGAAAAAGTTACGGGACACCAGGGCAGACAACGTTTCAGACTTACAAATTTCTTCTTTGAACATTTTAGACCGGTCCAGGGGAAGTGAGAATATTGAAATGTATTATTTTACTCACCAAGGAAGTATTAGCATTAACATATAGCGCAGTCATTATGTTTTTATAACCCCTTATCGTTCCTTGTAAAATTGGTCTAAAATCCCAATCCAAGACGTACCAAAAGTATATTGAATGTTGTTGTTGAACTGTTTGATGAAAATGGACGATTTTGGTCTCTTTTTGTAAGATAACATTCTCGTGTTGTCCCAAACTGGAATAATTACTGTGCGACTAACATAGAGTGATCTGAGTTGGAACACACAGAAAAAGAAAGTTTATTCTCACTTGAATTCTTAAGATGCTTGCAAAAGATTGTAGCATTGGCATCTTAGCTGTAAAACAGGTGAAACAATAGCTTGAAGCCTTACCTAGTACCTTGTCAAATTTGATCACAATCTGAAAAACTTCACATTGATCTAATGGTAGGTCTAGGCGTTTTTAAAACCGGGCATGTTGAGACGAGTTAACACCCCAAAAATCGTTGCAACGGCGTATTTTACCTCGGCCAATTTTTAGATATTTTGAAAGAGTTGCAAATGTTTGACTTTTCTTTCCAGATGTCATTCCATGATTGTGCACACTTGCGCGTGATAATCATGGGCTGCGTTTACGCCGGTTCATTTTCAGCTCTGATTTCAATAAAGGTTGTACAATTGCAAACGATTTTATTGGGAATTTCAATGGCTAACCAATGTGTCAATCCACATTTGAATCGGTCACTACTGTATTGGCTAAAGATATTTGGGGCCAAAATAGGTCAGAACGTTTTATTTTCTAATACAGGCCCTTATAGATTGTCACAGGCTGAGGATCGTCAAAAAAACCTCTAATTCGTTGAGAGTGGTGTCATTCAAAAGGTGGGAGGCTAACAGCTATATTGGAATTCTTCGGACAAGTCTGTTTATTCTTAAAGGGGAGTTATAGAGGCGAACAAATGGATTACAATAAGGACCGTCGAACGATGCAGGAATGCTTTTAGGCGGATTTTTTGTTTTGTTTTTTATTATGTGTCGTCATTATCGTGTGTTTTGGAAGTAAACATTTTACACGGTCGGATTCACCAAACTCTCGTGAATAAAACCAGACCATGTTTGCGGGGAATCATGTCATGAGTGGAACATCCTAGCACTTTCGGGTGAGTTAGTTTTTTGGGTATCTTGCTTCGGACTGATCGCGATATTTCTGTGATGAGTACATTTTGAAATGGTCATATCTTGAATCCCAAGAGTTTAAGATTTCCAAGGCGTATTTCAGTGACTGCTGACATCGTGAAGACACGACTTCAACAGGGGGACCAGAACCTCCCGCGGTATATGAAAATCCACAAAGACCACACGTCAGCTCCATTCTAAGCTACAACGACCTTCTTCGGGGAATGCTTACACACGGTCACTTTAAATTTGCCAGAAAATATGAAAACAGATGTGGTGAGGAGAGCGGGGAGTGGATTTCAGCCCTGCAGTGATTGTCTAATGTTCTGCCGACTTTTGTTGTTGCTTGATATTTAATCCTTGTTTCAATAAAGCTTTGATATGCTATCCGTCACCTGAAGGCTTCGGAATTTGGCAAACAAACACACAAACCGCTATACATATACGGACCCTCGCCCCCCTTCCCCAGGTTAACCGGTTACAATACCTGTCGACCATTAGTCGCTAACATGTGTACAGGCAAGCTGAGATACAGTATATGATAAATGACCCCCCTCCCTCAATAATTTATATTAAATTTGTGTCAAAATAAAGGGCTACACCTAACGCATTGACTGCAAAAAAGAACAACAATATTACTTTAAGGGTCCATGTTAAGTAACAAAATTAGTCCTATTCGTCATGAACAGGATCAGGACCCACATGCGTGACGTTTCTCACACAAGCCTTTTATTTGATGGAAAATGGGGAGTCATGCACGTGAGGCAGCAGTCTGGCACGGAATGACAAGAAGCTGGAGGCCGAGGAGATCGATACCAATTGTCCGAGCAGATATCGGACAGATGGGGTCGATACCGGACGGGACAGACAGGATTGATATCAAAATAGGATATCGAAATTAAACAGGACAAACTAGACGGGAACGGAATAATGAGTGTACGTTCCCAAATTTAGCGTAAACGGACCATCACCCTTGCAAAAATCTCACGCGATTTGCGGGATTTCGAATGAAAAATAGCATTAGTGACACTGTATCGGACCGAAATACTTTGACGAACATACGATCGAATCGAATAGTTTGATAGGCTAACTGGGTTAGCCGATTCGAGGCTTTAGCGTCCCACGCAGACGGAATAATGAGTGAACGTTTCTAAAATTTTCATAAAAAGCTAATCACCCTTGCAAAAATCTCACGTGATTTGCGAGATTTCGAACGAAAAATTGCGTTACATGACATTGGATCGTACACTTTGACGAACATACGATCGAATCGAACAGTTTGACAGGCTAACTCGGTTAGCCGATTCGAGGCTTTAGCGTCCCACGGAGACGGAATAATGAGTGTACGTTTCTAATCTTTGCGCCCGGCATCGCCGGCATGCGTGTTTGCTCGCAACGCGGGATAATAATGAGCGCGCGTTGCTAATCTGGGCCCAAAGGAGACGAGCCTCGCTGGATGTCGGCTAATTTCGCCCGGACTTTGATGCCTTCTCCTGCTTCCCCCCTCTTCTCCGTATCCAAATGCGAGGATTATCCCTCTTTTATTCTCCAAAGCTCATCTCATCCCGTCCTGCCTCTCTCTCGCCGTCTCCCGACCCTCGCATTCCAGCCGGCAGGACTTAACAAGCTGACAACAACGGCTTTGTTGTTGTGTTTTTGTGTACGGGTTGTGAGGCCTTTTGTGTTGCCGATAGGGAAACGGGATTTAGCCGGGGGTTACGGCACGGATGGGAACCCAGACTCGTTTAACGGCTCCCGTCTTCTTCGTTAGGAGGAATCGCGGGAAAAGGCCGCGGGCCTTCCAGAAAACTCTCAGGAGTTTTTACCGCGTTTGCTGGAAAATTCTCTGCAGACGGCGACTGTCGCTTGCCATGAAAGTGAGGTCCCCATTGGGTGTCCCGTGACAATAGCCCGCCTCCGAGAATTCAGTCAATCACATCTGGAACTGTATCATCGCCACGCGTAAATATGTATGTATGTTAGCCAAACAGCTAGCGAAACTGGGTGATCATGAGCCGAAAATTTTAGCGTATCTTAATAACTAAGTAACTAACTTTAGAGAGTATCAGGTGAAGCAACTCAAACAGACAGTAAAGATTAAGTCAAGTCATGTTTAGTTGGCCCTTTATCACAAGGAGTCTCAAAGGTGATAGCAAACTACCGACTATTATGACACCATCCCATGATCTTAAACCCACATGAGGGCAAGGAAAAACTTAAAAACTTCTAGTCAAGTCATGGTTATTTGTTCGGCCCTTAATCACCAAGAGTCTCAAAGGGCTGCATAGACTATTTCAAACTACAGACTATTGTGACACCATCCCAGGATCTAAACCCCACATGAGGGCAAGGAAAAACTCAAAAACCTAGGGTCAAGTCATGTGTATTTGTGACGCCCTTGATCACAAAGAGTCTCAAAGGGCTTCACAGACCACAGATTATAGCAAACTACAGACTATTATGACACCATCCCATGACTAAAGCCCACATGAGGGCAAGGAAAAACTCAAAAACCTCAGGTCAAGTCATGTTTATTTGTTTGGTCCTTAATCACAAAGAGTCTCAAAGGGCTGCACAGACTATTTCAAACTACAGACTATTATGACACCATCCCATTATCTAAAACCCACACGAGGGCAAGGAAAAACTCAAAAACTTCAAGTCAAGTCATGTTTATTTGTTTGGTCCTTAATCACAAAGAGTCTCAAAGGGCTGCACAGACTATTACAAACTACAGACTATTATGACACCATCCCATTATCTAAAACCCACATGAGGGCAAGGAAAAACTCAAAAACCTCAGGTCAAGTCATGTTTATTTGTTTGGTCCTTAATCACAAAGAGTCTCAAAGGGCTGCACAGACTATTTCAAACTACAGACTATTATGACACCATCCCATTATCTAAAACCCACACGAGGGCAAGGAAAAACTCAAAAACTTCAAGTCAAGTCATGTTTATTTGTTTCGCCCTTGATCACAAGGAGTCTCAAAGGGCTGCACAGACCACAGATTATTGCAAACTACAGACTCTTATTCCACAACTCCTTGATCTAAAACCTACATGAGGGCAAGGAAAAAAACCTTGAGAAGGGAGCGCAAAAACTTGTGTAGCGCAGAGGTGGGGAACCTAATATACCCCAAGAGCCAAGGAAGCAAAAATATTTTGATTATTTTGGGGGAAGGACAGCGACACCATATTTCTTAAGACGAAATTTAACAAAACCGCCAAACCCGGTTCACTGTGTGATGTTTAATGATTTGATAAAATCCATGAAATAGTAATAATACCAGAGCCTGGATCCCATATCAACACACACACATATATATATATATATATATATATATATATATATATATATATATATATATATATACCACTTAAAATGTCTCTCCCTCCCGCACTTACTTAAGAATGTTGAGGCCTAAATAATGGTTTCAAAACAAGGTGCAAGCAAAGGCCTTTTGTAAAGATGTCACCAAATACTGCAAACAAGTAAACCAATGTATTTACCTTCAGTGCAGACAGTGTGAGCACTTTGTGTATAGCCCTGGCCATGCCTACCGCTCACCCAATCAAATTGCTCTAGGCGCTTTGCTGGAGCTTTACAGTAAAAAGTTTGTCCTGTGGCTTTTCATCAGAAAGTGTCTCAACAATGAACGTGAATTGTTTAATGAACTTCCATATATATAATTTAAGAATTTAAAGCTGAAACAGGGTCTCCTGGTGTGACACCTTGACTGTAGACTGTAGTCAAGACTGGGACCCATATATACTGTGCCGAACCCTTTTCTGGCTTTGCATGTGTGACGATCGCCTCTGTATGACACAGTGTGATAAATAATGCCACGCATACTGTTTTATCTCTGACCCATATGTCTATCTATCTATCTATCTATCTATCTATCTATCTATCTATCTATCTACCCTGGTCATATCCCTCGACAGGGGTGCAAGACAAACGCATACAAAAAAACAAAGGAAAAAAGAGAAAAAGTAGCAAAAAAAAAAAAACATGCACAAAAATGTTTTGGCCCTTGGCCAACCCAAATGCCCAAACACGCAAACAAGTTAAGCACCTTGGCACAAAAGTTGGTCATGTTTTTGTCCCTCCAGATGAAATGGGACACCAGAGAGCGGCCATGTCACTCGGGTCAGGGTGACACAACACACTCTTTTGTTCAACAGCAGGGCCCGACAGCTTTCACTGGTTTACCCCTGCCGCATAATACAGGTGCCCTGCTCATCCCTTACAACGCGTCCAAACATCCCACTATCCTTTTACAACACCTCTCCACTCATTCCTATCACCAACAAGAGCTCTAGCTTCCACTACATTTCGACCTCTTTCCTCCAGGGCACTCATAGTCATCATAGGCGACTTCGCGAGCGGCAGCCTTTACAGCAGCTCCTTGTTATTTCGCCCTTTTTGTGATTTATTATCTTTGGTGTTTTTAGTCCCGTTAGACAACTACACTTTGATTACTTTCTATCCTATGGTTATGGGTTTTAACGCACGACAATGTGTTTATTCGAGGAATCAAATCCTTGCCCCGAAGAATTCTCGTGCCGGCGTGATGAGGGGGGCCCTACCGTGGCTGGGGAGCCGGAGCTAAGGTGAAGGCTAAGCGGCTAGCGGCGTTATGAGCTTTCGGTACTGTCCGTAATCATGGTAAATGTGAACTCTCTACCAAAAAAGACAGATGAACTGGCTGTGCTGGTGAAAAACATAGAAGCGTAAAGGGAGTGCTGTTTGCTGTGTTTTACTGAAACCTGGCTCACGTCTAGCATCCTGGACACTAACGTGGAGCTACCCGGCTTCAGCTCTGTTAGGACAGACAGAGACACAAAAGCCTGCCGGAAGCAGAGAGGAGGTGGACTCGCTGTCTACGTGAACACGAGGTGGTGTAACCCTGGGCACAGAGATTTCCATCTGCTGCAGGGACGTCAAAGTTTTGGCCTAGCGTGTGACGTCATCCACTCCGCTGTTGCTAAACTACAACACAGCACCCCGAGGCCATCCTGTTAATAAACAACAAAAAGATACTGCTGGAAGTGTGAATTTCCCTACGGGGATGAAAAAAGTATCTATCTACTTAGCCCATGTGAGGAACCAAACCATCAGAGTGCACATTGGACCCTACCAAGAACTGTTGTTAACTATACACAGACGGAACGCAGCGGTGGGTCATTCGGACCCGAGGTCAACATCAAGTTTAGGGACTCACAAAAAACAAAACAAGCACAGAAAATGCACTTTCATTTTAAGATTGAAAATCGCATCGAATTAGTTTCCTTTCCAAAATCGTGCAGCCCAAAACCCCGACTCTCAACAGTCACCGATGAAAGACTGGAGAGGAGAAAGAAAAAATGTATGGGACTCCGCCCTCTCGTCTCCTTCTCCGCCCTGCCTCCCCCCCAGGGGAATGTTTGGGGGCCCGTCTCATATTTTGTTTGCACAATGCATTCCTGCCGCCTTTATTTATGTCAAGGTGGCTTTTGATCAGCGTCCACTTACCCACTTTTTGCTTCTGTGAGTGAAGGGAGCCACCTGTGTTGCAGGATACAGTGTGTGTGTGTGTGTGTGTGTGTGTGAGAGTAGGTGGGGGGGGGGTGGTCTTAGAGGGAGGGGGTCTTAGAGCAGGAGGCGTGTCCACTTTAGCGTCAATTAATGCATCCCTCACATGCTAAAGTATTTATGTAAACTGATCCGGGGCTGCAGCTGTGCACATCTGGGGGGGATCTGTAACACAGATGGTCCGACCTGCACACGCATGTACAAAGGTGACGCGCGTGCACGTGCACACGCGTGTACGTGCTTGTATTTTGTGTGCGTGCGCGTACTGTATATAGGCCGTAAATCTCTTTTGCAGCGGCGAGTTGACGTTAACGGGCGCATAAGAGGAGCGCTCGCAAGGTTTATCGGTGCCTTTGAAACGGAAAAAATGATATCTCGTTGATCGATTCATCGGAAGTATTTTTGTGTTATTTTTGCTCATTTCATTCAGAGGTTTGTTTTGGGGAAGTGTTTTCGACTTTTTGTAGATTTAGGTTTTTAACAAAGCTCTGTTTTAATGAAATTCAATTAATCTTTATACGTTTTTTTTAAGTTTTATATTACATTTATTATAATAAATGTATTATTGTTTTTTTTAAATTACCAAATATACTATGCATATTTTGTAATTTGAATGTTTATAAAAACTTTTTTAATGAAGTTCAATTATTCATTATATGTTTTTTTAAAGTTATGTATTATATTTATAATAATAAATGTATTGTTATTGTCTTTTTTACAAAATATCAAATATATTATGCATATTTTGTAAATTGAAGTTGAATTAACTTTAATGTTTTATTTTCAATAATAATGATAACTTTATCATAAAATTGTATTTTGAAGGGGTGCATTTAACATCAAAAACCCTTTGAGTTATTTAAAAATATGTCTCATCTCATCTCATCTCATCAGCCGTACCGCTTATCCTCATCAGGGTCGCGGGGGGGCTGGAGCCCATCCCAGCCATCTCCGGGCAGTGGGCAGGGGACACCCTGAACTGGTTGCCAGCCAATCGCAGGGAACACAGGGACAGACAACTCATTCGCTCATTCACACCTAGGGACAATTTGGACCGGCCAATTCACCTGAAATGCATGTTTTTGGAACGTGGGAGGAAACCGGAGTGCCCAAAGGAAACCCACGCAAGCATATGTATTATTATAAATTCATTATTAGAAAATCCCAAAATATTATTTTTATTAATATGAAAAAAAATAATTTGTGTTATTTTGTTATTTTTTGGGTGTATATTCAATGTAAAAAAATTGTATGAGTTTAAATATATATATATATAATATATATATATATATATATATATATATATATATACATATTTATATATATGGGTAAAAAGTGTAGGAAAAGGAGGTAAAGACAAAAAGTAATGAAAAAAGCTACAAATAAAGAAATGATTCTAACTTTTAATGACGCGAATAAAAAAAAAACAAAAGCAGTGTTTTTATTAAGAGCTGATCTGCCCTCTAAAACCCGTGTGAAAATAATGGCCATCCTCTGACATAAGCGCTCACTTTATTGAAACAAAGTCAATTTGAGAAGAATGGCTTTCGATTCTTGCTCGAAATAAAACTTCGACAATTTCAACAACTGGCAAAAATGTCGAAAGGTCGGCCGACATTTTCTATTTCAAACTAATAACAAGGTTCACACACCTTTTTTATGGCAGGATAGCAAGCACTTTTCAAGCACTTTCAAGGCCAATTTATCAGTTTTCCTGGTTAACTGAACAAAAACATAGTCGCTATCTTGCTACAAGCACATACTTTGTGCTATTTTGAGCTGTTGCGATCCATTTTTTGTCAGTGAGCTACTATAAATAGGTCTTGGGTAATAATGAAGTTTTATACAGAAAACAAAATAAAGAAGATACTGTATGTATAAAAAGAAAAAAGAGCCAAATTTGGACTCATTTTAATGATATTGATTACTCCGAAGCAGAGTGTTCAATTTAAAAGACTGTTGATCTTTTGCTTTTTGTTTTCTTGTTATAATTTATATTTTGTGCGTGTTTTTCAGAGGATCAGCGTCTAAATTGGTTAAAATAGAATTGTAACCAGTGTTTTTTTTTTTTGCATTTTATCATTTATAGCACTGAAGAGTTAATATATATATTTCACAGTTAAGTAAGTTTTTTGTACGTATGTGAATATTTTATTTTGTCTTTCATGTGTTTCGCAGGGAATCCTTGAAATTACGTATTACTGAATAATTTGGTGCATAATATTTTATTATGATTGATAATATATCATGAAAAAAACTAAATCTGAGGAGTCATTTGGGAGTCGAAATAGCCGTCTCTTCTCAGTAAGCTGAGCCAAATGAGCCGGTTTTCTATATAGAGTTGTCCTCTTTGGTGCAACCAGTAGGGGGCAGTGACGCATGACATGACAATGCCACAATGACAAGCCACCAGAGCAGGCTTGTCGGCGTCATTTTCACACACTTTATAAAAAATACAAAATAAATAGTCATGTATTCCGAGGTCTGTAGAGTCAGACTGCCAAGAAACATAGCAATGGCAACAATTTCAAGCAATTTCAAGCACTTCACCTAAAATTCAAGCATTTTCCTGATGCCGAAAAGACAATATTATAATTTAAGGGTTTTCAAAAATTTCAAGCACCCTTTGATAATAATTTCATTTCATTTTCGCGGGTCCTTAACCTCTCCACTGACGTTCTTCTCCGTCTGGTGCTCGCTCTCTCAATCGGACGTTTTCGTCCCGATGAAGAAAAAACGAATCGATGCGAAGAAAGAAAAAAGAGAAGTAAGGGTGTTGGTGATGGGGGTAATAGGGCTCTGACAGCCCCTCGGCCGACACCAACCCCTCGGCCGACACCAGCCCCGAAATGACCTCCACGTGTGAAACTATTTACAGGAAACGCTCAAAAGACTTTTTGTTTTTCTTGACCGAGCAGAAGAATTTTCATTGAGGCCTGTTAAAAGCAAAGGGGCCAGAGAAGTAAGACCCCCTCCTCTCTGCCCTAAAAAGGATTTCAAGATGTAAAGACAAATAAAAAGATAAAAGAAAATTATGAATTAAAAAGTTGAAAAAGCTCAGAACAAAATTATCAATAAAAAAAAGCTAAAAAACACTAAACACATTGCTAAAAAGCTAATTAACAACAAAAAGCTGAAAAGCTTAAAGAAGCAAAAAAGTGGATAAAGCTAAAGAAAAAGGCAACACACAAGCTGAAAATGATACAACAGAAAGTTAAAATAGCTATAAAAGTTAAATCATAATAAAATAATAATAAATAATATTAATAAACACGTTAAAAAGTTAAAAAAAAACTAAAAGTTGTTGAAGAAAAAAATGTAGAGGGGATCAAAAAAAGGCTACAAACAAAGAACAAAAAAGCTGAAAAAAATTTACAACCAAAAAGTGGTTTGAAAATAAATCAAGAGAAAGCTTAAAGAGTCGAACAATTCACAAAACAAAAGAAAAAAAAACAATTAAAAGCCACAAAAAAGGCTTAGAATATCATTGCAAAAAAGGTTCAAAAATAACAAAAATTAACAAAAGTTTAAAATGAAAAAAAAAAGCTTTTTTTAAAAAAAAAAGAAGAAGAAGCCCAAGAAAGGGTAAAAAGGCTAAAGGACTACAAAAGTAATACAAAAACCTAAAAACACTATAAAAAACCTTAAGCTAAAAAGCTAGAACATAAAGCTAAATAATCGGATACAAGTGCCAAAAAGATAATTACAAAAGCTGAAAAAGCTACACAAAAACTTAAGGAACTGCTAAAAAAAAATCTGAAAAAAATCTAGAAGGCAACAAAAGAGCTTAGAATGCTATGAAAATATACCAAAGCTAAAAGATATTTTTTTAAAAGCTCCAATAAATCTAAAAAAGGAATAAATTTAAGGAATGTCAAAAACATAAAGCTAATAAAAAGCTAAAAAGGTTAAAAAACAATAAATAAATAAAATACAAAAGTTGAAAAAGCCCCCAATAAGCTTTAAAAATATTTAAAAAAAAAAAACGTGAAAAAGGCTAAAATTCTACAAAAACAACAATGGATGGAAGTAAGCCGCCCACAATCCTCAAACTCTCCCCCTTTACAAAAATAAATTACAAATAGAAAAGCTGAAAAAAGGCTAAAAAACAGAAAGCAAAAGTTAGCTGCTATAATATGAAAGAAAAAAACAAAAAAAGCCAAAGAACTTTCATCAAATTCAAGTCACATTTATTTGTATAGCCCTTAATCACAAAATGTCTAAAAGGACTGCACAGGATTACAATGACACCATCCCCTGATCTTAAACCAACATGCAGGCAAGGAAAAACTCAACACTTCAACATGAGGCAGGAGGAGGAGTACAGGAAATTGATTCAGGACTTTGTTCGATGGAGCGACGCAAACCACCTGCACCTAAACACCACCAAGACCAGAGAGATGGTGGTGGACTTCAGGAGAACCAGAACTCACCCGGTTCCTGTAACCATCAAGGGAGAATGTGTAGAATTTGTCCAGACCTACAAATACCTGGGTGTGCAGCTGGACAACAAACTGGACTGGACTGCCAACACAGAAGCTCTATGTAGGAAAGGGTAAAGCCGACTTTACTTCCTCAGAAGGCTGGCCTCCTTCAACATCTGCAAAAAGCTCCTGAAAATATTCTATGAGACAGTAGTGGCAAGCGCCCTCTTCTATGCGGCAGCGTGTTGGGGAGGCAGCGTCAAGAAGAAGGATGCCTCTCGTCTCAATAAACTGGCTAGGAAAGCGAGCTCAGTTGTGGGCAAAGAGCTGGACAGCCTAACAACAGTAGCTGAGAGACGAGCACTGAAAAAGCTGAGGTCAATCATGGACAATCCATCGCATCCACTCCACAGCATTATCTCCAGACAGAAGAGCAGTTTCAGCGACAGACTGCTGTCACTGTCTTGTACTACGTACAGACTGAAGAGATCTTTTCTTCCTCATGCCACGAGGCTCTTTAACTCCACCCGGCAGAGTAAAGGCCCACATTAAACCACACCACCTACATTGGATATTACCGAATCTTACTGCAATATGTATTCTGTGTAGCACTATTTAGTTACTCTATATAACACGCTACAGTGGGCATTTGCACGTCACACTGGGTATTTGTATATTGTATTCTTTTGGCTTTATTATTGTATTGTTCTCAGCTCAGGGATGCTGCTGGAAATGTGAATTTCCCTTAGGGGATGAATAAAGTATCTATCTATCTATCTATCTATCTATGAGGAAAATAAGGTACCTTGAGAAGGGGCCGAAGTCCATTAATAGAAACGAGCGATAGAGGTGATCCTTCCACAGTCCCCTAACCCTCAGACTTTAAAAAAAATTACAAATGGAAAATCTGAAAAAAGGCTAAGAAACTAAAACAGAAAGCTGTAAATAGCTCTTATAAAGTGAAAAAAAAAGCCAAAGAACTTTCAACAAAGTCAAATCAAGTCACATTTATTTGTATAGCCCTTAATCACAAGATGTCTCAAAGGACTCAGAAAGCTGAAATAAAGCTGCTAGTAAGTAAACCAAAAAAAACCCAAAGAACTTTCGCCGAAGCCCATTAATAGCAACGAGCAATAGAAGTGAGCCCCCAACTGTCTCCTAACCCTCCCCTTTTAATAAATAAATTACAAATAGAAAATCCAGAAAAAAGGCTAAAAAAACTAAAACAGAAAGCTGAAAAAGCCGCTATAAAAAAAAGAAAAGAAAAGAGCCAAAGAACTTTCGTTGAAGCCCATTAATAGCAATGAGCGATAGAAGTGAGCCTCCCACAGTCCTCCAACCCTCCCTCTTTAAAAAAATAAATTACAAATAAAAAATCTGAAAAAAGGCTAAAAACTAAGCTGAAAAAAGCAGCTATTAAGTAAAAAAAAAAAAAAAAAAAGCCAAAGAACTGTCGTCGAAGCCCATTAATAGCAACGAGCGATAGACGTGAACCCCCCAAAGTGCTCCAAATAGAAAAGCTGTAAAAAGGCTAAAAAAGGTAAAACAGGAAGCTGAAAAAGGCTGCAATAATGTGAAAACAAATCAAAAAAAGCCAAAGAACTTTCATGGAAGCCCATTAATAGCAACGAGCGATAGAAGCGAGCCCCCCTACCCCGCCCCCTCGCCAAAGAGCCCTCGAGAGATCCTCGGACCCTCTCCTCTGCCTTCCGTATCCAAATAATTAATCCGAAGCAATTACTCTCCTCCTTCATCCGTCCATCCCGCCAACAAAACATTTCGACACGTGTCCTCGTCACTCCCCTTTAATTAAGGCCCCGCTATTTATCACTCCCCTTTAATTATCCCGGCCTGTTTATCAGCCCGCCTTTAATGGAATTCAGATCCTCGTCAGGAAAAAAAGCAACTTTTCACCCAAAAAAAAAGAAAATGGAGTGCGAGTGGAGAGGCAAAGAAGTTGTTTTCTTTTTTATGACGGGCTTTCTGCGGTTCACGCCGAGTTCAAACGCTCCCGCTCCCATCAAACGCACCTCTACAATAGTTCTTTTGTTTTCCGTTACCGGGGTAACCCTCGGAATTAAAGCTTGGCAACGTGTGTTATGAGGAGGAGCGCTCACTCCCCCCTAAAAACGGGAAGGGGCCTTGAGATGTGTGTTTAACCGCCAAATTCGTTTGCACATCCGGGATGACATAACTAAAAAACAAAAAAACAGCTCCCCCTACAGGTCGGAGGTATGACAATGCTACGTCGGAATGTGAGAACAAGAAATCAGCTGCCCCGGAAGTGGGAGGTATGTTGATGCTAAAACCAGATTGTGATGAAGAAAAAAATCAAAGATCTTCTATCTTGTTCTGAAATATTCGGGATGAAAAAATGAATATGACATTTTATTCTATTCTGGCATATTTTCGAACAAGAAATGGTTTACTCGTAAAAGTGGAGAATTTGACGATGCTAAATTGGGAAGTATTTTGCAAAGATCGTGATAAAAAAAAAAAATCAAAGATCTTCTATTTGGTTGTGGGCTACTTTCACTTTGTTGAACTAAAAACAAGAAACCGGTTACCCCTAAAGGTAGAGACAATTACCACGCGAAATCGGGAAGGGTTTTAATAGATCGTAACAAAAAAATCAAAGATCTTCTATTCTGTTCTATAATATTTTCACTTTGACGCAACTGAGAACAAGAAATCAAGAATAAATCAACAAGAAATTGTTTACTCGTATCGGTGGAGCATATGACAAAGCTAAATTGGGAAGTATTTTGAAAAGATCGTGATAAAAAAATAAATAAAAAATCTTCTATTTGGTTGTGGGCTACTTTCACTTTGACATAACTAAAAAGAAGAAAACGGTTACCCCTACAGGTAGGGACAATGATAACGTAAAATCAGGAAGGGTTTTAAAAGATCGTAATAAAAAAGTCAAAGATCTTCTATTTGGTTGTGGGCCACTTTCACTTTGATGTAGCTAAAAATAAGAAACCGGTTACCCCTAAAGGTAAGGACAATGATAACCCAAAATCGGGAAGGGTTTTAAAAGATCGTAATAAAATAATCAAAGATCTTCTATTTGGTTGTGGGCCACTTTCACTTTGACGTAACTAAAAATAAGAAAACGGTTACCCCTACAGGCAGTGTTCCCTCTAAGCTTCGCACATTCGCAAAATCTAGCCAGCGCGCAAAAATGAGGGCTCAAAATTACTAATTAAGAAGCGACTTAAGTCAAAGCTACAGTGCATGAAGGTAAAAATACACGGGTTCCCCTGACGTTGTGTCCCAAATGCGGTACAGTATTTTGAAGTCGAGTTGAAGTACAACGAAGTTGAGTAAAGTTAGTAGAGTTTGTCGGGAACCGGCTTCTTTGGCTCGGCTCACTAAAAGGAACCGGCTCTTTCGAGTCCTAAACGGCTCTTCAGGTTGTTTTTGCTTCTTTAATCCCAAGATGACCAAATATCATGTAAAATTATGCACAAAATGACTTAAAGGAAGGGGGAATAGAAGAAAAAAGAAACAAATACCAAAATGAAAAAGTAGTGAAAAGCTGAGAAAAAAAAGAAGGAAAACTTTAGAAAAAAGCCAGAAAAAAATAAACACAATGAGATTTTTTTTAAAGGAATTAAAAAAAAAAAGTTGAAAAAAAACACGGAAAAAAGAAGAAAAGTTTGTGTTGCATTCAAATAATTTCCAATTATATCAAGTGAATCTTGTTGCCAACATTGTACTTCCACTAAAAAATGTGATTAAGTACAGTTTTGTATCTTACAACCAACTAAATAAGCCCCCAAAATGTTAATATTATGCGACAAATATATAAGGAAAAAAAAAAGGATATCTTGTGAAAGAATTGTAAAAACAAACGACGTTTGTAGGCCGTACAACCTTTGCAATAGTACATGAGTCAATTCAAAATAATTTTGCATTGCCGGACCCCTAGCAAAATGTAAAATGATGTCAAGTTTTGGACATGTTTGATATTTAATTATTTTGTCATACTTGGGATTATGGTTGCTCACTGTTGTTTCAAGCGTTGCTCACCGACTTTGTGTGAACGCTCAGACCTGTGGAAAATTAGAGGGAACATTGCCTACAGGTAGGGACAATGACAACGCTAAATCGGGAAGGGTTTTAAAAGATTGTAGTAAAACAACAATCAAAGATCTTCTATTTGGTTGTGGGCTACTTTCACTTTGACGCAACTAAAAACAAGCAACCGGTTACCCCTACAGGTAAATCGAGGAGGGTTTTAAAAGATCGGAATTAAAAAAAAATCAAAGATCTTCTATTCTGTTTTATCATATTTTCACTTTGACGCAACCGAGAACAAGTAATCAGCTCCCCCTAGAGGCGGGAAGTATGACAAACGCTGCATCTGGAAGGATTTAGATAAAATAATTATTTTAAAAAAATACAAAAATAAAAGATGTTTTATTTGCTTTCGGCATACTTTCACATGACTAAAAACAAGGAATCGGTTACCCCCCACAGGAAGGGAGTATGACCATGCTAAATCGGGGAGGGTTTAAAAAGATCGTAGTAAAAAAATATTCAATAATCCTTTATTCTGTACTATCATATTTTTGCTTTGACACAACTAAGAACAAGAAATCGGCTCCCCCTAGAGGTGGGAGGTATGGCAATGACAAGATTGTGTTTTGGGTGTTGGATTTTTATCAAATAAATTTCCCCCCAAAATCCGACAAAATCCACCACCCGCCGCGGGTTCTGATTTTCTCCCTATCACTATTTGAAGTCAGTCCTGTCAATACCCTGTTATCAGTCCGTCTGTGAACCTCCGTGTATACCAGGCAAGCCTTTTCCGACCCTGACGCCCAACTGTCCCGTTTTTGCTCCCTTCTCTCTCCGACTACGACCCGTTTTGACCCTGACCACGTCTGCTCTCCCCTCCCAGCTTACAACCTCTTTTTGTCCCCAAATACGTTTACTCTCCCGTCCCGGCTTACAACTCATTTCTGACCACGTCTTGCTCTCCCAGTCCCGGCTACCGACCCGTTTCCGTCCCTGACACCGCAATCGCTCCTAACATTTCATTGTGATTATGCTTTGACCTCATTTTCTGCTCTACGAGAGAGGCTTTCTGACCACTTTGTGGTATCGAGATGCACTTTGTGGTCCAGAGTAGGGGATATTTTTGCGATATCTTCCTGCAAATGTCTTTCTGATCGAGAAAATGTGGCGCCTGTACGCACACACGCACTACAAATGCTACACGAGCTACAGCCAGACGCAGGCAGCTAGTTGAGGTCAGAAGTGAGAGTGTCACACCCTGTCATTGCAGATTAAGTTATGCAAAGTGAGGTGGTGGAGCCGGCAACCCCCAGGGCTTAACAAGCAGGAAACGCTAATTGGGTCGGCTCGCTGATTGCCATAATTGCTACTGTGTGTGAGCCGGAGTGTGAGTGTGCCAACCACCCGCTTGCTAAGCGCTAGCTTGTTTTTGTCGGTCTTTAGCGTTTAAAGGTTTCGGTAGGACCGCCAAAAAAGGTCAGGCGGCGTCCATTTCGGGACCTTGCTCGTTGGGACGTGCTAATTGCAGGAGAGTCCGCAGTCTGCTTGGGTAAACTACGGCCCGCCAGCCGCATGCTGGCCGTTATTTTCTTTTAATCATGCGAGAGAGAAAGAGAGAGAGAGAGAGAGAGAGAGAGAGAGAGAGAATGAAAGCTAATCACACGCTGAAGAGTGGTGACGGATGGATAAAAAGAGGGAGAGGGAAGGGAGGGATAATAGAAAATTCTAAGAGAGAGAGAGGAGGGAGGATAGACGGAGAGAGAAGGGGGTGAATGGAGGGAGAGAGACAGAAATAGGGAGAGAGACAGAAAGAGAGAGAGAGAAAGATAGAGTAGGGACGAATGGCTAAAAAGTGAGACAAAGTGGATGGATGGCCAAAGAGTGGTAACAGATGCATAACAAGAGGGAGAGGGAAGGGGTGGATCATAGAAAATGTTTTAGGGAGAGAGAGGAGGGTGGGGGGTGAATGGAGAGAGAGAGAGAGAGAGAGAGAGAGAGAGAGAGAGAGAGAGAGAGAGAGAGAGAGAGAGAGAGAGAGAGAGAGAGAGAAGAGAGAGAGAGGGAGAGAGAGAAAGAAAGAGTGGGGACAAATGGCTAGAAAGCAAATCAAAGTGGATGAATGGATAGAGAGAGGTAACAGATGCATAACAAGAGTTAGAGGGAAGGGATGGATGATATAAAATGTGTAATAGAGAAAGAGGGGGGAGGATAAATTGAGAGCGGGGGTGAATGGAGAGAAAGAGATAGAGAGAGCTGCCTCTCTTTGTTTGAGTGAGAGGAAAAGAAAAAGATAGAGGATGGGTGGAGGAAGAAAAATAGCGTAGGAGGGAGTGAGAATGGGTAGTGAAAGATAGAGGAAGAGAGAGAGAGTAAGAAAGAGACAGAGGCGATAGATGAAGAGAGAGTGGGGTGTAGAGAGAGAGAGAGAAAGAAAGAAAGAAAGGAAGAAAGAAAGAAAGAAAGAAAGAGAAAGAAACAAAGAAACAGAGATAGATAGAGGGAAAGAGAGAGAGAAAGAAAGAAGAAGAGAGAAAGAAAGAGAGACAGAGAGAAAGAAAGACATAAAGAAAGAAACGGAGAAAGAAAGAGAGAGAGAGAGTGAAACTAATTTTCCCTGAGAGTGACGGATGAGAGCGTAAGAGAGAAAGTGCTCAGACAGAGAGACACAAAGATAAAGAGAGAGAATTAAGAGGTAGGGAGATACTAATATACTGTATACCATACATACATACATATATATATATATATATATATATATATATATATAAATATAATGTTAAATAAAGTACTATTAATAAAGAAAATGAGCGGTAGCAGTCTTGTCCCCAGTGTCTCTTAATAATGTGTAGAGCCCCACCTCCCCCCCTTCCTCAAAAATAAATAAATCATGAAGCATTAACGTGTACTGCAGCCAACATTCAAATAGCTGTACTTGTTATTTTTGGTGACATGTATTTATTGTATCAAAATATGTATACAATTACAGAAAAATCAACCATTCAGAGCTGACACTAAATGATGTTGTCCAAATGTATTCCTTAAAAATATTATAAACAAATACCTCATAAAAAATAACATGTACATATATTTGCTCGCATGTATATATTTTCTTTTTTTTAAGATTTGCAACCTACACAAATGCAGACAGTGTGAAAAGCACCCAGGGGAGCTAGCGTGTATCTTTGGGCTGTTAGTCTCCTTGTAAGGCTTTCGATTCAGACAGGAAAACAAAGTGGCATAGTAACCGTACACACACACGCACACAAATGGCCGCAACAATACCATAAGAGGAGTTTAGTGTTGGCACGGCATGACCAAGCAGAGATGGGACTTTTTCGGGGGTTATTTCCCCCAAAACAGAACCGAAGACCGGATCAAGACCCTCTCAGACAAGGATTACCAGGATTAATAGGTTGTATTTGTATTTCTTATATATTTTCTTCCTTTCAGTTATGATGCAACAAACGCCACATCCCAGAATGAACGAATCGCCTAAGAAGAAAAAAGGAATCGCAGGTTGAAGCGAAAGGCTTATAATGTCACAGACTTTAGACGCTTCTTCAATGAATCACATAAACAAATCATCTTATCTTAAATCAAGCTGAACCAGTTTTTGTTACTTACTAAAGACACCCAGTTTTATTAATTAATAAATTTAATTTCTAAAAGAGCAACTTAGCAAGATGACTTGCTAAATAGCTAAAAAGTAGCTTGATCGATTAGCTAGGAAAGTAAACAGGTAAAAAAACTGAAAACGAGATGGAGTGATAGAGTGATAGCTAAAAGAATAAAAAGCGAATTAAATAGTCCGGTAGAAAACTAAAAAAATGAATTAAAAAAGCGAGATAGCTAGCTTGAAAGAAGGCCAAATTATAGCTTGATAACTGACAAAAAATATAAAATTTGCACAGTTGCCATGGCGCCCAATTGGCCCCGCCCGTGTGAAGCCAGTTGCAGCTTGTTGACAGATTGGCTCCCTGTCAGCATCCAAACTTTGTCATGTCAGTCCCCTTTTGTCGGTCCGTCCGGAATCTCCATTTTTACACGGCAAGCCCTTTTTCGCCTGTCCTGTGTTTTTGCTCCTGTTTTTCTCCCGCTACGATCTGTTTTGATCTCAACCACCAACTGCCCGAATTACGACCTGTTTTGATCTCGACCATGTCTGTTCTCCAGTCCCGAATAACGAACAGTTTTGATCTCGACCACGTCTACTCTCTTTTCCTGGCTTCAGACTCGTTGCTGATCCCGACCACGTTTTTTGCTCTCCTGTCCCGGCTACTGACCCATTTTTTTCCGTTCCCGACACGGCCATCGCTCACAACGGAAGTCCCACTTCCGCGTTCAGCGCGACCTGCTTCCCGGGTCCAGCAATCCCCGGATCGTGGGCGCAACCCCCTCCCTTTCTTCGAATAAAACTTGTGAGAAACGTTACGCAATTAGGTCCTGTTTCCGTTCTGGTCCTGACACAAATGTTAACTAGATAGTACCCAAAGAATGTAAAAAGCTTGCTATATAGCTTGCTATTAGCTAAAGATTTAGGGGGAAAGCTAGCTACAAAGCTAAAAGGCCGCCAGATAGTTAGTTAAAAAAAAGCTGCACCTTTTTTGCTCATTCACCAGAACCCATATATTGGAATTTAGATTTTTGTATTCCTGTAAAATAAATCTATAAAAAGGTTAATAAATAAATGTGTCTAATACATCATTAGATTTTCATGATCAATACTTTTTGTCCATGAAGCCCATGAACTGGCCTTTTTTTTAAATTTATGTAATTTATCATGTTATTACTAGGTTAGTTATCAAAATAGGGTTAAAAGGACTCAGTCGACTAATAGCATTTTTTACTAGAAAGTCACAATGACCCAGCACTGGTGAGTTTCAATTTCAGTGTCATAATTACCGATATGCTTCACCTGTGCCCGCTCCTTTGGCGCCAACTGCCTCGGACTCTGATTGGCTCACTGTCCCTATTTGAACCCCCTCCTATCGGTCCCCTTTGGTCAGTTCGTCTGCGAACCTCAGTTAACCCTAGGCAAGCCTTTTTTGACCCTGACTCCCGCCTGTTTTTGCTTCTGTCTGTCCCCCAAATTTGACCCGTTTTTGATCCGGACCACGTCTACTCTCCCGTCCCGGCTGTCGACCTCTTTTTGTCCCCTACCACGTCTACTCTCCTTTTCTGGCCTACGACTCGCTTCCGCCCCCGACCACGTTCTGCTCTCCTGTCCCGGCTACTGACCTGTTTTTCCGTTCCCGACACCGCCATCGTTCGCCACAGAAGTTCCACTTCCCTCAGAGCGACCTGCTTCCCGCATCCAGCAATCACCGGACCATGGGCGCAACCCTTTCTCTTTCATCCAATAAGACTTGTGAGAAACGCAACGCAACTGTATCCGTTCTGGTCCTGACATTCAGAACATTTCTGTGGGCACCTTAACTGTCCTTAGGGGGGCACCCTGGTTCCCGCGGGCACCTCGTTGGACACCCGGTCTTAAATTATTACAACAATCATTTTTTAAACCATTTTACAGTTGGAAAATGTTTTCTTTTCACATCATTGTCCTCCTTACTCTCTAACAACAATCTAAAAAAAGAACGTGGGATTGGACGTGAATCAAGAGTAGCTACAAGGGCCCGTCGAGACCAGGTGAGTGCCTGTGCCTGTTGTGGATTAACTGTAAGTCAGCTTCGAGCTGACAACAGAGCTGATAACAGACGACTGGCAGGATGTTATGAAACATTTTTGATACAAGAAATCACAAGTTGCTGACTAAGCGAGTCGAGTACGAGAAAAACATCACATGATCTTGTTGAACAACGTATAAATGCCAGCGTCTCTTGGCTTGAACGTGGATGAATCTTGCTGAATAAAGAGCGTTCCCTCTCTGCCATATTTCGTCTCTGCGTATATGTTGGGGTGACGCCCAACGTCCGCTCCAAAATGCCCAGGCAAATAAAACCAAATCAGCACAACTGACTATTTTCTTTCGTCATACACGTTTTCCATTCCCGGTGCGTTCGGTTACTGTATTATCAGGACCAAAGGGCGCACCGTGTTAAAAGGCGCAGTCTCCGTAGCTGGTTCTATTGCTGTATTTAACACTACACAGGGTGCACCGCACGATAGGGTATGGGTGCCCTCTGCTGCTGCTGTGCTGAAAACTACTGTTCTATTACTTTCCCCTAAAAATGAGCTACAAAGACGTTTTCGTTACACCGTCACCACACCGCCTTACAACACAGACAAGCATTCAAGTGTGCGTTTCTAAAAACTGAATTTGGTTTTGGTTTACTCAGATATTGATTACAAAGTCCCCGGTGCTGATCTGCAACCTCAATGGAAGTTTTGAAATCTAGACTTACGTTCTACTTAATAGCTTAGGATCGATGCCCAACTCATACTCTTTTCCTGTCCTTTCTTTGCCTGGCTGGTGGTGAAATGAGGGAGAGGGACGTATCGAGATGAGTCAGGACCAGCGCCAGGACCTGAAACATGTCAACATCTGAATTGACCAACCAGCTGAGACTGTCAAGAACCAGAACGGAAACAGGACCCACTCGCGTCACGTTTCTCACTAGTTTTATTAGAAGAAAGGGAGGGGGTTGCTCCCACAATCTGGGGATTGCTGGACGCGGGAAGAAGGTCGCTCTGAACTCGGAAGTGGGGCATCTGTGGCGAGCAATGGCGGTGTCGGGAACGGAAAAAACAGGTCAGTAGCCCGGATAGAAGAGCAAAAACGTGGTCGGGATCGGAAAGAAGTCAAAAGCCAGGAAAGGAGAGTAGACGTGGTCGAGATCAAAAAAGGATTGTTATTCGGTACGGGAGAACAGACATGGTCGAGATCAAAACAGGTCTTATTTCGGGACGGGAGAGTAGACGTGGTCGAGATCAAAACAGATGGTAGCGGTAGACAAACAGGAGCAAAAAAAAAAGGGACGGACGAAAAAGGGTCTGCTGTGTAAAAACGGAGATTCGCAGACGGACCGACAAAAGGGGACTGACAGGACAGGGTTTTAATACTGACAGGGAGCCAATTTGTCAGCAAGCTGCAGCTGGTGTCACACAGGCGGGGCCAATTGGGCGCCATGACAACTGTGACAGAGACAGGAAACTGAGTCGTTGCTGTCATGGACGTTTTGGACATTTTTTACATCTAACCTATGTTTTGTGTACTGTTATCTTGTGCAAATCTATCACACATTGGTCATTATCGAAGGGGGATTACCACTTGTGAGGTCCCTTCCCAAGGTTTATTTTCTTCATGTTGAGGTTTTTTGAGTTTTTCCTTGCCCACATGTTGGTTTCAGATCAGGGGATGGTGTCATTGTAACCTGTGCAGTCCTCTGAGACATTTTGTGATTAAGGGCCAAACAAATAAATGGAACTTGACGAAAGGCAATAAAATATCTCTATTTTGTCACGACCAGAACGGAATCAGGACCCAAATGCGTAGCGTTAACCATAAGTTTATTGAATAGAAAGAGGAAGGGCAGCTCCCGCGATTCGGTGCTCGCTGAACGCGGGAAGCAAGTCGCTCTCGATCGTGATCCGAATACAGAGGTGGATCTTCCATAGCGGGAGATGGTGGTGTCAGGGACAGAAAGACAGGTCGATAGCCGGGACAGGAAAGCAAAAAGGTGGTCGGGATCAAAAACGGGTCGTAAGCTAGGACAGGGGGGCAGACGTGGTCAGGATCAAAAACAGGTCGTAACTGGAGAAGAACGGGGAGATCAAGAATGGACAGGTGGAAAAACGGGTGCAAAAAACGGGACAGGCGGGAAACAGGGTCAAAAAGGCTTGCCTTGTAACAACAGAGGTTTGCTGACGGACTGTCATCCATCAGAATTGCGTCCACGTGTCCCACTGGATCTTCTGAGCGCATTTATCGGCTTTCTGGAAGCAATTGCAGACATCTGAAATGTCATCCGGGTCGGCGTTGGATCGCCGGCGTGAGAAAAGCTTCCCGTCCAAACAAACAAAATCTCCTCTTGCAGAAAACACGCCAACCTCCACGGCTCGCTCTTTGTTTATTGTCTCAGTGTTAACTGACATTAGCCGGCCCCCATAATTAGATTTACCTTTCCCTGTTTTCCGTTCTCCCCTCCCCGAGTTTGTTTTTCAGCATCCCCTCATCTCCGTTCTCACTTTTCCTCCCATGTGAGGAACCCCGGGAGTGATTATTATTTATTTTTTCTCCCAAACGTTACCACCCGAGGGGTTCATCATCCTTTCCTGGGTGCCGTACCTGGCTCCGGGGCAGAGATACTTTCAAAAATCTGACATTTGATGGGGAATAGGTTTTTGGCAGTCCCTATTGAGAATTTGTCAACAGATGAAAAAGTCTGGGCTGTCCCTGCTGACTCCTACTTGCAATTGTTAGCGTCTTTTATCACTTTCTTCAATAGCTCCTCAGAAAAAACTATTTTGCTACAGACATATAGTCAACTGTAACAAGCAATTATAAAATCAAATACAGTATTAATTTTTGGGGATATCAGTCAGGGTTTGTAAACCATTATTTGTCACGGTATTGGGCGCCATCTGCGGCTCGTTGAGTGATTGGATTCCCTTTAAGCTCAGTGCTGTCACTCGCCCTTTGTCAGTCCGTCAACGAACCTCTGCACCTGCAAGACGTGTGTTGTTGACCCTGTCCGGTTTCCTGCTTGTGTTTCCTGTCCGGTATCGTTCTCGTCTATTTTGTCCTGTTTAATATCGATCTCCAGTATCGTTCCCAGCTATTTTGTTCTGTTTGATATCAATCTCCAGTGTCTGGTAGCGTTCCCGTCTAGTTTGTCCTGTTTAATTTCGATCTCCAGTGTCTGATTTCGTTTCCGTCAATCTCGCCCTGCTTGTTATCAGACTCCAGTCTCCAGTGCCTGATGTCAATCCTGTCTGTACCGTCCTGTCCGGTATCGACCCTATATGTCCGATATCTGCTCATGCAATTGGAATCGATCTCGTCAGCCTCTGGCTTCCTGTCGTTCCACGCCAGACTGCTGCCTTACGTCTTCCACCCAACAATCGTCGAATCACTGGCGTTTGGGTTGATGTGCATGACTGCCCCATTTCCCGTAAAATAAAGCTTGTGTGAGAAACGTCACGCATCTGGGTCCTCCTCCTGTTCCGGTTCATGACATTATAATGGCCAAATTCATTTACTTTTCAAGCACTTTCAAGGCTAAATTTTCAATTGTTGTCGAGTTTGATCTTTACGATAAATTCGCTATCATGCTGCCAGCACATACTTTGTGCTATTTTGAGCTGTTCCGATCTATGATCTACAATCTTTTTTTGTCAATAGGCTGCTATAAACTGACATGAATTCTGCCATTCTGCTCCAACAATGCCCTTAATACCTCACTCAAACACGAAAAGGGATCTATACATGCTGGGTAATAAATAAGTTTAATACAGAAGACAAAAAAAGAAAGTATGTACTAAATTTGGACTAACTTTAATGATATTGATTATTCCAAAGTATATCTTTCAGTTAGACACTGCTCATCTATTGTTCTCAGAGGATATATGTCTAAATTGGTTTAAAATGATTTGTGAATAGTTTATTTTGCTAATATTTAAGAGTTAATATTTTAAATTTATATTTTGTTGTTTTGCATTTTCAGGGATTTTGAGTTGTTGTTCAATATTCAGTCGGTCCTGTGTGCAAAAAGCTAAAACAGTTTTGTATTTTACCATGTTTTTTGTAAATTCGTAAATATTTTGATTTTATTAATAATAATATACCGGTATATGTATTTTTTTAATCTGAGGAGCTGTTTGGGAGCCGAGCCAAAAGAGACAGTTTCCTAGATAGAGCTGTCTGTCATGATTACCGATGCGAGGCACGCTGATTGGCTGCTCATCTCCTTTTAAACCCTTGTCTTCCTGTCACCCGTTGTCAGTCCGTCTGCGAACCTCAGCCCACGCTAGGCATACCCTTTCGACCCTGACTCTATCCTGTTTGATTCACCGACCCCTTTTCTGAACTCGATTACGTTTTTGCTCCACCGTCCCGGCCATCCACCTGTTCTTCCCCCGCTCTCGACACTGCCTTCGCTCGCCACAGAAGTGCCTCTTCCGCATTCCAAGCTACCTGTGACCGACGATCACCGGATCGTGGGTGCAAGCCTTTTCCTCCTTCTAAATAAAGCTGAAAAAAACGAACACAAGTGGGTCCTGTTTCTGTTTCTGGTTTTTGACACTGTCCTCTCGGGTGCGACCAGTAGGGGGCGGTGACGCTGCACATGGCAACGCCACAGTGACAAGCGGCCAGAGCCTGCATGTTGGCGTCATTTTCACGCACTTTTAAAATAAAAGTTCCTCATTAATTGCGTGATCTATCGCTATGCCAAGAAACAAAGGCAGCCATTTTAAGCATTTTTAAGCACTTCACCCAAAGTTCAAGCATTTCCCTGAACTTTAAAACATTAAAAGTCAAGCATTTTCAAGGATTCCAAGCTCCCATACAAACCCTGTATTTTCTTTAAGCATTTATTTATTTATTTATTTATTTATTTATTCCGTACCTGTCAAGCTTCAGGGCTCCATGCGCTTACAAACCGTCGTATTTTCCCTTACAAAATACAAAAATATCTTAACACCATATTTTTTTTATTCAAATGTGTTTATGTAGTTTAACATGTTCTATTGTACATGTGTTTCGTTATATCATATATATTGTTAATTAACATTTTGTTGTGAGATACTGAGTTGTTCGACTTGAATGAGGTTTATTATAAAAAAGTTCAAAAATGAAGTAGCTTGGACATTCACTGTAGAAGGAGGAAATACAGGCAAATAGAATTAAGTAGAATAAAAAAAACGATACAGAGATAGAGGCTACCGCGGCGAACTCGTTTGACTTGATTGATTTGCCGTTTCGTGATAGTCGGTGGGTACCAGATGGTACCCATCATGGACAAATTTGCGTTTTTCCGTACAGATTTTCTTGTACGTCGTACACGTCTTAAAATGCATAATAAACGTACTTGTACGGCAAAAAACGTACAGGTTGACAGGTATGGAATTCCGTTTGTGGACGTCATCTCCATTTGTGAATTTGTCCTCCAATCTTGCTTTGCAACAGCAGGTCTGACTCAGCGGCACCTGCCTCTTTTGTCTGCGAGAGCGCGTCAGGCTAAGCTAAACATTTTTCTCAAAACAAACGTCCCCCTCGCCGCGTAAGAACGGCTCTTTGCACAAAAAGAATCCGAAACGGTAAACAGACGCAACTCTTGAAGGACAACGATGCATGGAGGTGAGAAAGAACAAGAGGACCGCCGGAGGTATTAGCCGACTCTGATGAGGAATGACCGTAAAAGGCAAAAACAGCTCCGGACTGCTTACTGTAAACAAGCGAAAAGGAAGAGGGATGCCATCTGCGGTAGTGAAAAAAAAAAAAAAAAAAAAAAAAAGAGAGAGAGAGAGAGAGAAAGAGAGAGAGAGAGAGAGAGAGGGAGAGAGAGAGAGAGAGAGAGAGAGAGGGGAAAAAAAGAACAGAAACGGATAAAGACTCATTACTCGTGTGCTCACGAGTCAATTTGAACTATTGTGACACGTATACGAGTGCAAAACAGCTTGTCCTTGTTTTTTTTTTTTTGTTCTTTCTCACTCAGAGTTCAAGTTTCTTAAAAAAAAAAAAAAAACTCTTGCTTTTGGATTTGGCCTGCCAAATGAAAATGGTCAGAATTAAATGATCAGAGGTTGACTGATCATCGGGCAGGCCGATTATCGGCACAGATATTTAGGAATGTGAAGGATATCTCTATCTGCACGAAAAGTACATACACACAACAGAACAGAATCAGGACCCAAATGCGTAGCGTTAATTGATAGAAAGAGGAAAGGCAGCGCCCGCGATCCGGTGCTCGCTGGGCGCGGGAAGCAAGCCGCTCACACAATCGGATCGTGATCCGAATACGGAAGCGGATCTTCCGGAGCGGGAGTTGGCGGTGTCAAGAACGGAAAAAACAGGCTGATAGCCGGGAGCAAAAACGTGGTCAGGATCAAAAACAGGTCGTAAGCCGGGACGGGAGAGCAGACGATGCCGGGATCAAAAACAGGTCGTAGCCGGAGACAGACGGGGAGATCAGGAACGGACAGGTGGAAAAAAGGGTGCAAAAACGGGATCGACGGGAGTCAGAGTCAAAGTGCTTGCCTTGTAGAAACAGAAGTTCGCTGACGAACTGACCACAAGCAAGTGAAAGGACTGGGCTTAAAAAGGACAGGGAACAAATCAGGTAGCCAGCAACGGCTGGCACCAAACAAGCGGGCACAGGTAATCCAAATCAGTCATCATGACGAAAACATATGTGGATACACACAAAAATGTATGTAAACACATGCAAAAATGTACCTGAACGCCAAAAAAAACATACGTAAACACACACAAAACTTACGCAAACACACACAAACACGTAAGTAAACCCAACACACAAAACGTGGGGAAACCATTAAAACGTACATATCTACTCACAAAAATGTATTTAAACTCATGCATAAAAAACAAACGTAAAAACACAAAGAATGCAAATAAACACAATAAACCTACGTAAACACAAAAAATACACGAAAACGTACGTTAACACATAAAACACATGTGAATGCACACAACAATGTACGTAAACACACACAAAAATGTACTTGAACACGAAAAAAACTACAAAAATACACCCCAAAACGTGACTAAATACACAAAAGGTACGAAAACACATCAAACTTACGTAAACACACACAAAAACGTACGGAAGCACTCACAAAAACGGACATAACGCACCGCTTTTCACCCTCAGTAACGGCGTTGTGACAGCGTAAAAAGTAAGTCGTTGGATTACTCGGTTTTCGAAAAAAATAATGCTGTTACGTAACTAAATCTCCATTCGGGCTCCCGTAGTAAAAAGATGGCCACCAAACCTGTCAAGTTTTCATATAATTACAAATGTCTAGCCTAAAATTGTGTATATACGATATTTCATGCGTTTTTTCAATAGTCATTCGAAGTATTATACCAAGTAGGTCGCTATACAATATACACTGTCCCTTAAAGAGACGGGGCTGTTTCCCTCCCCCCTCAACGATGCAACTATCAACCTGTTTTTGCAACACACCTCTTCGACGTGAATGCTTTTATGTGTTTTCCCTCTTCTCATATTCATTCAGGCTGCATTGGTAAAACACACCCGGACAAAAGCCAAAATGCATTATACGGTAACAATGCAAAGTGGAAAAACGTGCGACTGTTAAGTAATGAAGTGCAGCGGATGAAGAGATGGAAGGACAATGAAAAGAAACGGGGTAGAAATGGACTTTCCTTTTTTTGCTTGATGAGAATAACAAAATAATGCATTTTCAGGTCCTCTGATTAAGAGGAACCTTTTTTTCTGCCACGAAGAAAGAGAATGGACAACACAAGATGAAAATTGAGAATAATGCAAAAGCAACTTTGGATTCCTTTCAAGAATACTTGTCAGGACCAGAACGGAGACAGGACCCACTTGTGTATGTTTCTCTCAGTTTTATTGGGAAGAAGGGTAAGGGTTGCACCCACAATCCGGTGATCACTGTGCGCGGGAAGCAGGTCGCTCTGAACACAGAAGTGGGACTTCCGTGGCGAGCGATGGCAGTGTCTGGAACAGAGAAACGGGTCAGTAGCCGGGACAGGAGAGCAAAAACGGGGTCAGGGTCGGAAACGAGTTGAAAGCCAGGAGAGGAGAGTAGACGCGATCAGAATCAAAAAACGGGTCGAAGCCAGGGAACAGACGGGAGCAAAAAACAGGTGGGAGTCAGGGTCGAAAAAGGCTTGCCTAGAGTAAACTGAGGTTCGCAGACGGACTGACCAAAGGCGACAGAAAGGAGTGGGTTTAAATAGGGACAGGGAGCCAATCAGAGTCCGAGGCAGTTGACGCCAAAGGAGCGGGCACAGGTTATTCACATCAGTAATCATGACAATACTTCGATGTGATGAACGGAGAGTTGCATGCTGGGATGTTGAGTGACATTTTAGGATTTTTTAATCATTATTATTTTATACAAAGAGGTCCTTCTGCTCTCTGTTGAAATACTTCATTAAACTATTAAGAGGGAAAAAACTTCTTTCTTTTGAAGTACCGGTATCTCAATTCATTACGATTCTTTACAGAAAAAAGTAAAACTCTGAGAAATTCGCTCGTTTCTAACTAGTAACCTTTCATATTATACGTCAACTTTATCAGTGTTTATAAAAAAAAGTGTCAAGAAAAGTATCTATAAATATTGAATCAACTTATGTCAAATAAAAGTTCAAAATAGAATAAATTAGAAAAGCCAAAATATTTTCGAATAAAAATGTAATGTACATAATTGAATTTTAAATAATTAAATTACAAACAAAAAAAGAAAAGTATGTAAATGAAATTATTCAAAACACAATTTTTAAATTAAGTAAAAAATGTAGCTGGATAAATTAATTACTCAGTAAAATAATTAACAAAATAAAAACAATCATAGCAATCATCGGGCAGTGGGCAGGGACACCCTGAACTGGTTGCCAGCCGATCGCTGGGCACACAGGGACGGACAATTCGCACGCTCATTCACACCTAGGGACAATCTGGACCGGCCAATCCACCTGAAATGCACGTCTTTGGAATGTGGGAGGAAACTGGAGTGCCCAGAGGAAACCCACGCAAGCACGGGGAGAACATATAAACTCCGCACAGGAAGTCCGGTAGCTGGATTTGAACCCACACAGGAGGTTCCCAAGACCTTAGAACTGTGCCTGCACACGCACTAATATATATATATATATATATATATATATATATATATATATATATATATATATATATATATATATATACAGTATATATATATATATATATGTATATATAATATATATTATTATATTATCAAACAATTTAAAATTAACTTAAAAATATTTCAAAACAATTCCATTGAAATAACTACAGAATAGAGAAAATTATAAGAAAAAGTGAAATTAACTTATATTTAATTAAAACATTTAGATAAAATTGTGTTTGGAAATATAGAAATACAATAAAAAAGTGAAATCTTTCAGACTAAAAATTAAAATACATATCTTAAATTTGGATACATTAATTGGATAAACAGTCTATATGAATATTTAATTACATTTTTCAAAATAAAAGGAGAAACATGCAAAAAAAATAGTAAAATGAAATACAATAGAAGATAATGATACAAATAGCTACAAATATTACAGGAAATTAATTAAAAAGTAAAAGAAATGTAAAATAATGTAATTAAGGAAGCTAAATAATTCTGGATGAAAAAAAACGAAGTTAATGAAATACTTATAATAATAATGTCATAATTGCCCTATTCGGAACACCTGTGGCAGCTTGATTAGCGACAACAGCCCGGACAAGCCGATTGGTGGCCACACCCTTCTTAAGCCCCCGACTTCAGTTAAACTTGCCCGTCCGACTTCGTCCCTGTTAAAACCTGTTTCCTGCATGATTCCCGTTTTTTGACCTGTTTTCGAACCTGACTACGCCTGTTTTGCCTGCCGCCTGCCTACGAACTCTACATCGCCGCTGATCTCCAGCCCTGGTCAAACGATGTGCCATTCCCGCCTGCCTTCTTCAAAACACGGAAGTGTCACCCCCGCCTTGCTCGATCCCGCGCGCCGCCAGTCTTCGGATCAAGCAATCAAGCAAGCCTTACTCTCACTCTTTTTCAATAAAATCTGAGAAACTCATGCAATTGAGTCCTGTGTCCGTTCTGGTTTGTGACAAATGATATAATGAGAAATTAGTTACGAAATGTAAAACAAAAATAAAATAAGATCAAAAGGTCAGATCTTTTCAATCGAAAATATAAGTGATTATATTGATTGAGCTTAAATTTAATGAACACGATTAACAAAATGAGGAAAAAGATGTAATTAAACAATTCAAAATTAGATAAAGATGTGAATAAAATAAATTAAATACAATTCTAGAGTAAAATATTTCATTTTCAGAATTGAAATGAATTAAATAATAATTTCAAAAATATAAGTATACATGTCATGATTACCGATGCGAATCACATGTGCCCGCTCCTTTGGCGCCAACTGCCTTGGACTCTGATTGGCTCCCTGTCCCTATTGAAACCCACTCCTGTCCGGTGCCTGTTGTCAGTCAGTCTGCAAATCTCAGTGAATACTAGGCAAGCCTTTTTTCGACCCTGACTCCAACCTGTATTTGCTCCTGTCTGTCCCCCGGCTTAGACCCGTTTTTGATCCTGTCCACGTCTACTCTCGCGTCCCGGCTTTCGACCTCTTTTGTCCCCGAGCACGTCTGCTCTCCTCTCCTGACTTTCGATTCGTTGCTGATCTCGACCACGTTTTTTGCTCTCCTGTATTGAGAGCGACCTGCTCCCCGCGACCAGCGGATCGTGTGTACAATCCTTTCCCTTCTTCCCAATAAAACTGAGAGAAACATAAGCAAGTGGGTCCTGTCGCTGTTCTGGTCCTGGAAATGAAATTATTTATGATAAAATAATTATTTTTTAAAAAGTTACATATTTTGAGTTTCGCTGAAGAAAATAAATATATAAATATGTCATTTTGAACGATTTGGAAGGATCAACCGCCATTTATTCACAGAGGGTCCCAAAGCTCCCGCGCTATCATCATGTTTATACAAAGTGTCAAGAAAAGTGGTCCGGCCGGGGAAGGGAAAAAAAGAGGAACGGCGGCACTAAACGGCATAAACCTCATCATCCCTCTCTCGGATGATAAAGACGAGGACGGCCGCGTCAAACAAAGAAGAAGAAATATGAAGACGGGAGGAAACCGAGAGCCCAAATAAGCCAGCAGGAAGCTCGACGATGGAGTGCAGGATCAAACTGACACGTATTAGAAGGAGCAGGACACAGCCGGCGCGTTTCCCCTTCTCCGAGCTCCTAGACGGAGATTAGCCAGGGCGGGAAAGTAAAATGAAGCTCGCCTTTCTTCGAAAATAAAATATATTAAAAACTTTGAAACCTTCCTTATCGCCGAGTCTTCTTTCATAAATTTACATGACATTATTAACTTGCCTCAAGTCTTGTGCTCCTCAAACGTTTCTGGAACTAAATGTAAATGTCGCCACTTGAAAAACTCCATTAACTCGTTTATGAGACAATGAATTGCTATTTGCGAATTCTTTCAAGACTTCCATTAAAAACAGTCTTGTGCATGTACTTTATATTTCAGACTTTTTTTCCGAAATTTTATGTATATATAGCGTAAATTCCGACCTGTTTCCCAAGCTTTCAACCCTGCGGCTTATGCAATGATGCGGCCTATGTATATGCTTTTTTTCTAACGGCCGCCAGGAGTCCGAGCAGTAAAGGTAAGAGTGGAAGAAACAAGCTTAATGTGATTCAAACTAGCATGAACAGACCCTCATCATGGATTAGGTGACAATCGTGTCAAGATTTGTCTATTGCCCTCACCTATGCTCACCCTTTCAGCCCCAGCTGCCACTCGTTCCCTAATGAGTCATCCTCCTATTTAAGCATGTCATCCTTGTTCACTCCTTGTCAGTCCGTCAGTGAAGCTCCGCACATGCAAGGCAAGAATTTTTGACTCTGGCTCCCGTTCTGTTCCCGACCTGTTCCTGTATCCTGCTCGTCTGTCCCTGGCTTCCCGATCGTTTCCGGTCACCTGAGTTGTTCCGATCTCCGACCACGCTCCGTTCTCCCGTCCCGGCTACCCAACTTGTTCCGATCTCTGACCAGGTTCCGTCTCCGACCACGCTCCGTCCACTATCCGGCTGCCCGAATTGCTTGAGATCTCCGACCACGTTGATTGGTAGTTGGTTTGTGGTCAGTTCATTGGTGGTTAGTTTGTTGGTTGGTAGTTGTTTTTGGCTGGTTGTGGGTTGGCTGGTAGTCAGTTGTTGGTCAGTTGGTTGTCAGTCGGTAGGTTGGGTGTTGGTCAGATGGTTGGTTGTCAATCGGTCAGTTTGTTGGTCGATTGGTTAGTTAGTCCTCAGTTGGTAGTCAATTAGTTGTTAGCTTAGTTGGTCGGTTGGGGGTTTGTTGGTGGGTTGTTGTTTGGTTGGTAATCAGTCGTCGGTTGGTTGATTGGTCATCGGTTGGATTGTTTTATGTTGTCTGGCTGGTCGGCTGATAGTCGGTTGGTTGGTAGTTGGTTTGTGGTCAGTTGATTGGTGGTAGGTTTGTTGGTTGGTAGTTGTTTTCGGCTGGTTGTGGGTTGGCTGGTAGTCAGTTGTTGGTCAGTTGGTTGTCAGTCAGTAGATAGATAGATAGATAGATACTTTATTCATCCCCTAAGGGAAATTCACATTTCCAGCAGCATCCCTGAGCTGAGAACAATACAATAATAAAGCAAAAAGAATACAATATATAAATAGCCAGTGTGACGTGCAAATGCCCACTGTAGCGTGTTATATAGAATATCTAAATATTGCTACACAGAATACATATTGCAATAAAATTCGGTAATGTGCAATGTAGGTGGTGTGGTTTAATGTGGGCTTTTACTCTGCCGGGTAGAGTTAAAGAGCCTCATGGCATGAGGAAGAAAAGATCTCTTCAGTCTGTCCGTAGTACAAGACAGTGACAGCAGTCTGTCGCTGAAACTGCTCTTCTGTCTGGAGATAATGCTGTGTAGTGGATGCGATGGATTGTCCATGATTGACCTCAGATTTTTCAGTGCTCGTCTCTCAGCTACTGTTGTTAGGCTGTCCAGCTCTTTGCCCACAACAGAGCTCGCTTTCCTAGCCAGTTTATTGAGACGAGAGGCATCCTTCTTCTTGACGCTGCCTCCCCGACATGCTGCCGCATAGAAGAGGGCGCTTGCCACTACTGTCTCATAGAATATTTTCAGGAGCTTTTTGCAGATGTTGAAGGAGGCCAGCCTTCTGAGGAAGTAAAGTCGGCTTTGCCCTTTCCTACATAGAGCTTCTGTGTTGGCAGTCCAGTCCAGTTTGTTGTCCAGCTGCACACCCAGGTATTTGTAGGTCTGGACAAATTCTACACATTCTCCCTTGATGGTTACAGGAACCGGGTGAGTTCTGGTTCTCCTGAAGTCCACCACCATCTCTCTGGTCTTGGTGGTGTTTAGGTGCAGGTGGTTTGCGTCGCTCCATCGGACAAAGTCCTGAATCAATTTCCTGTACTCCTCCTCCTGCCCGTTTCTGATACATCCCACGATCGCAGTGTCGTCGGCAAACTTTTGCACATGGCAGGACTCAGAGTTGTACTTAAAGTCCGATGTATATAGAGTGAATAGGAACGGAGAGAGAACGGTCCCCTGCGGAGATCCTGTGCTGCTAACCACAGTGTCCGATGTACAGCCCCCCTGTTTCACATACTGGGGTCTGCCTGTCAGGTAGTCAGTAATCCATTCTACAAGGTGTGAGCTAACTCCCATCTCTGTCAGTTTCCTACTCAGTAGCAGAGGCTGTATGGTATTGAAGGCACTGGAGAAGTCCAAAAATGTAATCCTCACAGCCCCCTTCGCCCTATCCAGGTGAGAGAGGGATCGGTGTAACATGTATACTATAGCATCCTCCACTCCCACCTTCTCCTGGTAAGCAAATTGCAGTGGGTCGATGGCGTGACGGACCTGTAGCCTCAGGTGGTGCAGCAGCAGCCGCTCCATGGTCTTCATCACATGTGATGTCAGGGCGACCGGCCTGAAGTCGTTGAGTTGGTTGGGTGTTTGTTGGTCGATTGGTTGGTTAGTCCTCAGTTGGTAGTCAATTAGTTGTTAGCTTAGTTGGTCGGTTAGGGGTTTGTTGGTGGGTTGTTGTTTGGTTGGTAATCGGTCGTCGGTTGGTTGATTGGTCATCGGTTGGATTGTTTTATGTTGTCTGGCTGGTCGGCTGATAGTCGGTTGGTTGGTAGTTGGTTTGTGGTCAGTTGATTGGTGGTAGGTTTGTTGGTTGGTAGTTGTTTTTGGCTGGTTGTGGGTTGGCTGGTAGTCAGTTGTTGGTCAATTGGTTGTCGATCGATCAGTTGGGTGTTGGTTGGTTGGTTGTTTGTCAATCGGTCGGTTTGTTGGTCGATTGGTTGGTTGATTGGTTGGTTGGTCCTCTGTTGGTAGTCAATCATTTGTATAGTTAGTCGGTCGGTTGGGGGTTTGTCGGATGGTTGTTGTATGGTTGGCAGTCGGTTGGTTGGTTGGTAGGTGGTAGGTTGGTTTTCTGTTTTTTTGGCTCGTCAGTTGGTCGTTGTTTGGTGGTCAGTTGGTCGGTAGTTGGTCGTCGTTGTGTTGATTGGTCCTCGGTTCTTTTTTTTTAATGTTGTTGGGCTGGTCGGCTGATAGTCGGTTGGTTGGTAGTTAATTGTCGTTTAGTTGGTTGTGGGTTGGTTTTTTTTGGCTTGAATTAGGTCGGTCGGTTGGCAGTCGTTCATTGGTAGTCGATTGGTTAGTATGTATACTTATACATAAATGTACATAATAGAAAATAAAGAGTCAAATCATCTGAGTATGAATCAGTATAGTGCAAACAAAACAGAACGATCCAGCCGAGGTTATTTATTCCTAAAGAGTGTCGTCGAACCAAACGGTGAAGCATTCATTCGTGATCCTCTATTTTCCTATCGGAGTTACGGAGCGCAGATTTCATTGTGAGAGGCCATTTAAACAAGCCTGTTTTTTGAACGGCCGTGAAGAAAACACAAGGCCGCTCTCACCTTTCCGGTGACACGAGAATCTGAGGGAATATTTTCCCGGACCTGCTGCGAGATTGCAAGAAAAAATAGAAAGAGAAGATTTCTCTTGAGGGAGATTGATGCGATGCGTCGGGGGCCTCATTGTTTACGGATGATTTGAGGCAAGCCGGCAAGAAATTGCTCTATTATTTTAGTCGGAGCGACAAATCGCCGGCTTCACCTTTGCGCTGGCTGCCGGCTCGACTCAATGGAGCCTTTCACGTGCGCAGATAAAGGAATGAAGGGCAATAAAGTGTGTATACTTTAGTCGCTAATACACTTGAGCTGTCCTTTCATGCTACTCGGGCCCGGGGGAACGCGCGCTACCCGATGTTAGCATTGACGGAATGTTTAGAAACGTTTTCATGCTAGCCGACTCAATAGGACGCGTGTGGCAATATTAATGACAAATACGGAGAAGGATGTCAAATAATCATATGTTTCAAAAGAATAAGAGAAAAATGTCAAATATATCCATCCATCCATCCATCCATTATCTGTACCGCTTATCCTCAGTAGGGTCGTGGGGGTGCTGGAGCCCATAAATATCAAATATAGATATATTTAAAATGGCTCTTATATGTAGATGGTCTGGACTGCAGTTTTATATATATAGCTTATCAAGTCACTGGAGACTTCCTAAAGCGCTTTACAATGGGCTTCTCACTTATCCGTTCACACACACACACTCACACATCGTGTGGAGTCGGCCATCCAAGGTACCTAATCGGGGGCATTAGGGGTTCAATTTCTTGTCAAAGGACACTTTTCTCATTCCTACAATTTATATATAAATATTATATATCTGGGATGGGCTCCAGCACCCCCGCGACCCTACTGAGGATAAGCGGTGCAGCTGATGAGATGAGATGAGATGAGATATATATATATATATATATATATATATATATATATATATATATATATATATATATATATATATATATATATATACAGTATATATATATTTATAAGGGAAACTCAGAAAACTACATCAAAATAATCCGCAATACTGTCAAAAAATTGTTTTGTTGGTTTTTAGTCTGGTAGTTTAGTTTGAAAGTAACATGTGAAATAATATAATAATGTTGAGATTCTGCAGTGGACCCAAATGCAGGAAGCATTGCAAGGTGTTCAAAAATGATTTTATTTAATAACAAAATACTCAATATAGTGAACAAACGGTCAAAACAACAATAAAACGGTTTAAATACAAACTTCAAGAATAAGATTGGCTGGAAAAAGGTGACGTGGAGAATGGAAATGACCTAACACCGAGGGCTGTCCAAAAATGTCCGTACGAAGGGTGAGGCCAATCACCCCATATCTGTCCTGATTACAGACCAATAATGCGCTCTCTGGTGGACGCAGTTGCGCCAGACCTTAACTTATAATGTGTTAATAATTTCACGGCCAATACATGAAAAAATGGTGACTTAATAGTCCAGAAATAAGGTATATAATTAGTGGTGAGTGTGTTTATATCGCATGTCGGCTTTGTTATTAATTTCCTAAACATGCAACTAGAAAGATTTGATCACGTTAACAAAGTTTACTAACTAACAAGGAAAAAGTAACAATGAAACTAAAAGAATCTGTAAATGAAAGGGAAAGCTCGCTCGGGTTTCATGCTAACATTGTCATCACGGGACGTACGGTAGCCTAGCGAACCGCTCGGCGGTGGCAAAATGGAAACATCTGGCAACAACATCTGGTCGACAGCCCATCCAGACGGCTGCGGCGCATCGGAATGGGAAAGATGCTAGCAAGCGAGAGATGCTACACGCTTTTACATCTTTCAAACTTCGGTGGAGGCTTACCGTTTGGAGTTGAGGATCTGGAAAAATTTCCCTGGCTTGAATTCAGCTCATCCCTTTGCTAACGCAGCCGACAGCCACATAAAGGAATAGCATCTCTTCGGTAGAGAGCATCACTTTAACAATGAATTGTATAAAATATTGCTGCTCATTCAGTAGTTCAGCACGATCGTTAGCAATTAGCCGCTAGTGTCGAACTGTGCATATTTGGATTAAAGTCCCGGAAGTCAGATAAATTGCATTGCTTTGGTGGCTAGCTGTGCTATGACCAATTATTTCTACGTAATTTGGCAGCTAATGCCAGTTACACACAATTAAAAAACTACTATTTATAATACTAATGCTAGCACTGTGGAAACGGTCGCTAGCCGCTAATGCTTGTGTGGTTGCATTTTACCTAAAATGACAGATGTTTGGGCGGTAACGAAAAATGGTCAAAAATGTACTTATTGATCATGAGAATTGAGACAGTAATTGATTTTTAAATTGGCGCCAGGGAAATTGGATGCAGCATTTTGTTGTTTCCCTTTTCTATTCATTGCGACGGATAAAAGGAAGCGTTTATCTTTGTCTCTCGCTATATTAAAGCTTATTGTTGTGTTTCAAAACGAGACGCAAACGTATAAAAGCTTCATTAACTCAACAATTAGTACATCCAATTCACAAATCAGTAATCAAGGCGAGTGATAAGACGGTGGCTAATAACAATGCGGCGCGCATCGCCTTGCTAGCTTCCGCGGAAAAAGAATGTTTTCATACTAGTGAGTGAAAACATAGTTTTTCTTCATTGTTGTAAATCATTTGAATAAACAAATCATCTCACTCAAATATCCTTTGTTTCATTTAATACCCAAACATTCATTAATGAAAATGATATTTAAATGAAAACTCGAACGTGCTGTATCAGCTTCCTGGTACAATACTGCCCTTAGTGCTTGGGAAGAACTGCATTCGACAATGATGCAAAGTCACAAAAGAGCCAATTGTTTTTTATTTCTGATGAAGAATTTCTTGCAAATAACTTAAAGATTGTTTCATGAATTGATCGATTTGTTGGTAAATAAATATTACGCTAATAAACGATTTGTCAATAAGTGCTATTCATGAATACAATTCAGTAGATTAATCTCCCTCAAATTCTGGCATCCATCTTTATTAATTTAGATTAAAATGGTTTATTCTAATTTTGTTTACATTGATGGATCTATAAATGATTTTTTTTATTAATTGCTTCGTTTTAATTTGAACACGTGCAACATTATACATAAAAACCTATATAACAATGATAAATCATGTAATGTCTTTCTTGTTTTGTTAAGTGCCTAAAAAAGTCAATTTTTTTCACAATATTAAACATATTTTAGAAATAATGTTTTTATTTTTTTACTCTAAAAAAGAATATAGATACATCAATATTTAATATGTGTAATGATAAATAAAGAACTACAGATTAAAAATGTTATGGTGCACTTAGTAGGTTAACATCTAATCTGGATTAAAATGCTAAATCTGGGACCACAAAGAACACAAAGAAGGCATATTGTGGGGTTTATAAGTTCAAGATTATTTAATCAATTAATAAATTTGTTGGTAATAAAAAATTACGGAGATACAGAACTGTTAGTAAGTGCCGATTATAAATAACATTTTGATTAATCTCGTTTCAATTTTTGTCAGGACCAGAAAGGAAACAGGACCCACTTGCGTAACGTTTACCACAAGGTTTATTGAAGAAACGAGGAAGGGCTGTGCCCACAATCCGATGTTTGCTGGACGTGGGAAGCAAGTCGCTCTTGTACCCGGCTCGTGGTCCGAACACGGAAATGGATCTTACGTAGCGAGCGATGGCGGCGTCAAGGTCGGAAAACTGGTAGGAAGTCGGGACTGGAGAGCAAGGCGTGGTCGGGGTCGGAAACGAGTCGTAATCCAGAACAGGAGAGTAGACGTGGTCTGGATAAAAAAACGGGTCGTAAGTCGGGACGGGAGAGCAGACGTGGTCGAGGTCAAAACGGGTTGTAGCCGGAGACAAACGGGAGCAAAAATGGGACAGGCGGGAGTCAGGGTTACAAAAACGCTCGCCTTGAAAAACAGAGGTTCGAAGACGGACTGACAACCGGGGATTGACAGGACAGGGTTTAAATAGAAGGGAAGCCAATACGTCAACAAGCTGCAGCTGGCGCCAGACGGGCGGGGCCAATTGGGCGCCATGGCAACCGTGACAATTCTGGCATCAATCTTAATGGATTAAGAGTAAATTCTATATTTGAATTTATTTTACATCAATAAATTAGTATTTATCTCTCTTTAAATAAATTGCTTCATTTTAATTTTGACACATTCAACATTGTATCTAATAATCTAGAAAACAATGAAAAACCTTATAATGCCTTTCTTGTTTTGTTAATTGCCTGATAACTACTAATGAACTACTAATTGAAATTATGTTATGGTGCAGACTTGTCCCTAGTTTCCCTTAGTAGGTACGCAACAAATGAATACATTTCAAATGAATCCTTTTAGTCCAGATTTACGCCAGATTTAACCTAGATGAAAATGTGAAATCATTTTGTGGAGTTTATGACCCCAAAAAATGTTTCATAAAATGCAAGACTCAGTTTTACAGCCATGATAAAACTAAGAAACTTTTTCGCACTACACAAACTATACTCCACTGTAACTTCAATCAAAATGTAAATACAGTATTCTGTAAAACCAAACCCCCAAATAAAACATAGTATTTTGGGGAAAAAAATATTCACATATTTCTTTTGAGACGGGTCAGAGAAATTGACCTAGACATGGAAAATACTGTTGGAGGATAAGAGGGTTTTAAATTAAAGTCGAGCGTAAAGAGACCGTACGACCTTCGGCGGGAAAAGTGTTAAATATATGTGAGAACAGACGCGACGTGTCGAAACTTTTTCACCAGGAAGGTCAAACATCACAGCGGTAAAAAAACGGCTTGGAGTTGAAGGAGAAATGTTTGATTGCAAGTTTGCGGCGGCATTTGGAAGACTTTTTTTGACAGGGATCAGGGTTTGTACACCTTTTTCATGGCCAAATTCAAGCACTTTCAAGGCCCATTTTCCATTTCCTGATACCTTCAAAGGAACTGATCACAAGAACGTTTTTTGTTGTTGGCTTTGATGACTAAAGCTGCTATACTTTGTGCTATTTTTAACTCTTCCTGTCTAGGATCTATGATCTTTTGTGTCAGTGGGCTGCTGTAAACTGACATGAATTCTGCCATTCTGCTCCAACAATGCAAATGCAGCCTCAATACCTCACACAAACACGAAAAATGATCTATAGATGCTGGGTTATAATTGAGTTGAATACAGAAGACAAAAAAGAAAGTACTAAATGTATAAAAATTTAAAAAAGGATCCAAATCTGGACTTGTTTTCCTGATACCGATTGCTCCGGAGCAGGTCTTTCAGTTTAAGACACTGCTGATCTTTTGCTTTTTGTTTAACTTATTTTAATGTATAATTTTTGCATGTTTTTCAGAGAATCTGTCGTTTTATCGGTCAAAGCAGAATTGTAAATAGTTTTTTGTTTGTTTTGTTTTTGGGATTTTATCATTTATTTATAGTACCTAGGAGTAAAGGTCATCCCTCTTGAGGGATATGACCAGGATAGTAGCTAGATAACTAGATAGCTAGATAGCTAGATAGCTAGATAGATATGAGAGATAGAGAGATATATGTTAATGTTTTTGTCATTTTGTTGTTTTGCCTTTTCATGGATTTTCTGTTGTAGTTCAATGTTTAAAAATGTAGACCTTTGAATATTTAAATACATATTTAATGAGTTTTTCAGGGAACCTCCAGAGATGGCGTGTCTGCGTCATTTTCACAATCTTCTGTTTTTAAATCCTTCATTTATCTTTAGTGTCACACTGCTAATAAACATGGTATTTACGACAATTTTAAGCACTTTCAAGCACCTCCCCCCAAATTCAAGACTTTTCCTGACCTTGAAAACACAAGATTAAAATTCAACTTTTTTAAGGATTTCAAGGACCCGTACAAACCCTTACAAACACGCAAGAGTGCAGCAACAAAAAAAGGAAAAATAAACATTCTACAAATAAAGGTTTTCCAGTGCCTCATGCACATTACAAAGAGGTTGAGATGATATTTGACCAAGTTATGATACTATTCTTACAGAAAATATAATCAGGAAGATAAATGCTTCGAATCTTCAAGGAAGTAGTGTGTTTCCTGAGCTATTTCATCCGTTATGGCTGAGCACCCCGGTGCCTCTTGGACATTATGAAGAGGTAGACAGGAGGCACGATCAAGTTGTGTTACTACTTATACTGTATAGAAAATCTAAATATTTCCTATTGAGTAACAGAAATGCTTCGAATTATGAAAAATTACAGAGGTGACACGAACAAGTTGAGCTTCTCCTCCCAAATAAAAACACGTCGTAATGAGAAATATAAATGTATTGACTATTCCAACAAGTAGTGCACATTCTGAGCCATGCAACCCATCGTAGCCGAGCTCTCAAATGCTGTTTGTACATTGTGGAGAGGTAGAGAGGAGACAAGACCAAGTTTTGTTACTACTGCTATAGAAAATAAAAATAATCTATTCTAATGAGGAATACAAGTTCTTGAAATCTTTCTAATAAGTCATGCTTTCTTTGGTGCCTCACATACATTATGAAGAGGTAGAGAGGAGACACGACCAAGTTGTGCTACTACTTCTATTGTGTTTTTGTTTGGATCCTTTAACCACTAGGGCCATATAGAAAATCAAAATATTCTAATGTGGAAGACACATTCTTGGAATCTTTTTAACAAGCCATGCACTTTACGGTGCCTCACGCACATTGCAAAGAGGTAGAGAGAAGACACGACCAAGTTGTGCTAATACTGCTATAGAAAATTAAAAAAATCTATTCTAATGAGGAAAATAAGTTCTTGAAATCTTTCTAATAAATCCTGCTTTCTTTGGTGCCTCACATACATTATGAAGAGGTAGAGAGGAGACACGACCAAGTTGTGCCACTACTTCTACTACTTTGTTGGTTTGGATCTATATATATATATATATATATATATATATATATATATATATATATATATATATATATATATATATATATATATATATATATATATATATATATATATATATATATATATATATATATATATATATATTCTAATGGGGAAGATGCATTCTTGGAATCTTTCTAGCAAGCCAAGCTCCTCAGTGCTTTGCGCAAATTAGATTGATAGATAGATAGATAGATAGATAGATAGATAGATAGATAGATAGATAGATAGATAGATAGATAGATAGATAGATAGATAGATAGATACTTTATTCATCCCCGAAGGGAAATTCACATTTCTAGCAGCATCCCTGAGCTGAGAACAATACAATAATAAAGCCAAAAGAATACAATATACAAATACCCAGTGTGACGTGCAAATGCCCACTGTAGCGTGTTATATAGAATATCTAAATATTGCTACACAGAATACATATTGCAATAAAATTCGGTAATATGCTATGTAGGTGGTGTGGTTTAATGTGGGCTTTTACTCTGCCGGGTAGAGTTAAAGAGCCTCATGGCATGAGGAAGAAAAGATCTCTTCAGTCTGTCCGTAGTACAAGACAGTGACAGCAGTCTGTCGCTGAAACTGCTCTTCTGTCTGGAGATAATGCTGTGTAGTGGATTATTACCAAGAGGTCGAGAGGAGACACAACCAGGTTGTGCTTCTACTTTTATAGAAAACGAGAATATTATACCGTGGCGACGAGTGACTAATCATCGGGTCTTTGTTTTCCATTGGGCTCATAATTGTGACGTCACATTTGTCCGTTAATCGCGCTTCTCTAATTTTTTTATAAGCGCGCTGTCACTTGTATTCAGGGCTTGATGAAATATGCTTACAAGTCTTGATTGCTCTTGATGGGCCGCACTCGGGGGAAAGTGTTGCCACTTTGTTCTTTCTCTCTTTTCTTTTCTTTTTTTCTGCTTTTCAGATGTGTCACGCTAATGAGAAGCGTCATGTTCCATCAAGCAGAAGAGGCTCGCTCCGCATTACAGATGCATACATCACTGCCCTCATTTCAATGAAATAACACCTGTCAGGCCTGACATTGAGGGCTGCCCGCCCCCAGGCCGCCCCCACGACGCCCCTCGGCCGCCACATCTGCATTCTCGCGTCACTCACCTGATGCACGCGCTATTATCCGAATCAACAACAATAATAATAACATGGCGGAAACAAACTGGGAAAACCAAACGAAGCCCGGGATCCACCCACCAAAGTGCAACCTGTGGTCCAGCCCAACGAAATTGAATGGAAATATCAAAGATACAGAGCTGAGTTGTAAATAGAGTTCGGAAATTCCTACAGTCTCAACAGTCTTTAATAAAAGGAGCTGTCATGAGAAATTCGTTTTCGGTTGTTCGTGATCTAAATCACGGGTCTCAGGGGTTGGAAAATCATCTTCACAGCAGCCGGTGTAACGAAAAAAAGAAATATAGAAAGAAGGAAGAAAGAGATAAAGAAAGAGATAAAGATGTAAAGAAAGAAATACAGAGATAAAGAAATACAGAGATAACGAAAGAAAGAAAAGGAAATAAAGAAAGAAAGAAAGAAAGAAAGAGATAAAGAAAAGGAAATAAAGAAAGAAAGAGATAAAGAAAAGGAAATCAAGAAAGAAAGAGATAAAGAAAAGGAAATAAAGAAAGAAAGAGATAAAGAAAAGGAAATAAAGAAAGAGGGATAAAGAAAAGGAAATAAAGAAAGAGTGATAAAGAAAAGGAAAGAAAGAAAGAGAGATAAAGAAAAGGAAAGAAAGAAAGAAAGAGATAAAAAAGGAAAGAAAGAAACAAAGAAATAGATAAAGAAAAGGAAAGAAAGAAAGAAATACATAGATAAAGAGAGAAAGAAATAGAGAGATAGAGAGATAAAGAGAGAAAGAAATACAGAGACAAAGAAAGAAAGAAATTCAGAGATAAAGAAAGAAAAAGATAAAGAAAGAAAAGAGATAAAGAAAGAAAGAGATAAAGAAAGAAGGAAAGAGATAAAGAAAGAAAGACATAAAGAAAGAAAGAGATAAAGAAAAGGAAAGAAAGAAAGAGATAAAGAAAAGGAAAGAAAGAAAGAGATAAAGAAAAGGAAAGAAATAAAGAAAGAGATAAAGAAAGGGAAATAAATTAAAAAAGAAAGAGGTAAAGAAAATGAAAGAAAGAAAGAATGAATGAAAGAAAGAGAGAGAAAAACAAATCAAAAGAGAGACATTGAAATGACAGAGAACAAGATAAACAGAAAAAGCAAGAGAAAGACAGTAAGAAAGAGAGAAGGACAGAGAATTAGAGAGTGAGAAATATGGGTAAAGGAGAAAGAGAAAGAAATAAAAAAGAGCAACAGAGAGAAAGAGAGAGAAAGAAAAGGAAAGAGAAAAAGAAGGGGTAATCTCAAAAGATCAAGAGAGAAAAAGAGTGAGAGAATCTGGGAATAATGGTAGAATCGGAAAAAAAAATACTTAAGATGAAAACATCTTCCAAATAATTCTGCCAATTTTAAGGACGAAAATGTACGTAAAAATATATGTATATTTATTTAAAATGGGAAAAATAATCTGCCAGGAGAATAAGAATATCCCCCGTATCTGCCATTCTCCAAAACCGCCCAAAAATGGCATGAATAATATTTCAAACGAGGACATTTGAAAAAGGAACTTTGCCAACCCCCCCAAAATAAATTTAAATATGCAAAAAAAAAATCAAAAAGGTAATTAAAAAAAAGTAAGTAAGGAGAAAGATTTGACAAAATATATATATATATTTATATATATATATATATATATATATATATATATTATATAATATATATATATATATATATATATATATATATATATGTATATATATATATATGTAAAATAGGGAAAAATGATTTGCAAAGAAACTAAGATTTAAAAAAAGAATTGTAAAATATTTAAAATGAGACGATTTGTTGAATAATTTTAAGAATTATATTGCAGTTTTATTCCCCTAAAAATACATTAAAAAAAAAAACATCTGCCAGAAACAAGAATATCTTATACAATTTTCCATATATATGTCGAAGTGTCCTTGGGCAAGACACTGAATCCCTAATGCCCCCAATAAGCAGGTAGGCGCCTTGCATAACTGACGCTTGCTATCGGTTAATGTGTAGAAGGGAAAAGTGTGAAGCACATTGTAAAGCGCTTTGGGAAGTCTTCATTGACTTGAAAAGCGCTATAGAAATGCAGACCATTTACCATTTTTAACACATTTTCCTTTTCGTTTTTGCACCTTGTACCGGTATAAAAGCGTCAGTAAACCGAACTTTCCCAAAACGTCTCCTTCTCGTGATTGAAATCAGTTTCACAATGAGCCGTGGAGTGAGCGAGGAGACCTCGCTGCGCGGCGGCCAAAAGGAATCGAGCCGGCAACTCGACTAATGGACTTCCGACAGAGGCTTTTAACTGGCGTGCAGAAAAAAGGGAAAAAATACAGCAGCCCGCTTAAGCATCAATTCATTAGAGTGCTCAGGCAGCGTTTATAAACACATAGACATCTTGTTTACAATGCGGATGACACAAATACACAGACGAGGACGAAGGCGAGAGGCTCCGGTACATAAACGCTCTGTTTACACCCGAACTAAAGTCCCTGAGTGGCGCCTTTTACACCCTCAAATAAACATTCCATTAAATAAACAGCGTCCTGCTATGCTAGCGTGCGCGAATACAACAAAATACAGCAAAGCTCGGTTAATCCGGATTCGGTGTATCCGGATCTTCGGCTATTTCGGATACAAATTATGTCAAGTCAAGTCATGTTTATTTGTGACGCCCTTAATCACAAAGAGTCTCAAAGGTCTTCACAGACCACAGATTATTGTAAACCACAGACTATTATGACACCAACCCCTGATCTAAAACCTACATGAGGGCAGGGAAAAACTCAGAAACCTCAGGATGAGTCAAGTCATGTTTATTTGTGACGCCCTTAATCACAAAGAGTCTCAAAGGGCTGCACAGATCAAAGACTATTGCAAACAACATGACACCATCCCCTGATCCAAAACTGCATGAGGGCAAGGAAAAACTCAAAAAACAAGAAAGGAAGTCCGCGGGGTCATGCTTAGGGCAAAATGGGGTCCTGCTTGGGGATTGTCCTCTGGTCACACCACCACCCGCCCCTAACTAGTTTGAATAACAAGTCAAGTCAAGTCATGTTTATTTGTGACGCCCTTGATCACAAAGAGTCTCAAAGGGCTGCACAGACCACAGATTATTGCGAACTACAGACTTTTATGACACCACCCCCTGATCTAAAACCTACATGAGGGCAACATGAAATATAGGTAATTCATATGCTATAGAGTAGAAGTGTGTTTTAAGCTTAAACATTTCCACTGAGGTTGCAGATCAAATCTCAGGGGGACGAGCATTCCAAAACACCGGGCCCGAATGGTCAACGCTCTCCAACCTTCAGATTTCTTTTTGACTCTTGGGATCACTAGTAGACCAGCATTTTCAGAGCAAAGGCTCCAAACAGAAAAATAAGGAGAAATTAAACCTGAAAGATATGAGGGAGCAAGTCCATGCATGATTGTGTATACTACCAACAGAACCTTGAAATCACATCTTAAGCTAACAGGGAGCCAATTCAGGTTAGCTAAAATCGGGGTCATGTGATCAATCCTAATCATTTCGATCCATCCCAATGCATTTTGCCATGTCTATTCCGGAGTCCTATTCAGAGTCCACGTGCCGTCTTTGGCATCTTATTCCCAGAAAAGGCCGGATGACACGACTTTCCTGGAAAGTCCGTGGACAAAGGAATTTCTCTCTGCGTTTGTCTTCGTAGGACGTCTTCCCGGTTATCACTGACCGACTCGATCTAATTTCGCTTCGATTCACGTTCTATCTAATCGTGCAAAACAAGACTACGCCGAGTGTCACGTCATTGCGTAGGTGAATAAGAAGAGTTGAGAGAACCGGACATTAGAAGAAAAATGAAAGATCGGACAATACTGTAACCATCACACTGGCGTGAAGAAGAAAGATATTGTGGCTTATTTTCACATGAGACCTCAAACATTGTCAGATATTGTGAAAAATGCGCTATGTATGTTTCATTAATATTCTTTAGTGGGTTCACATATTTTACACACGGAGCACTGTTATTGAGTAGAGAGTTCCAGGAGGACAGGTTAAGACGTTGCGCTGTCCCTTATTCCTGTTAGAAAAATAGCAACGTGCTATTGTTGTTGTTCCCTGTATTGAAGAGCTATGTCAGTAAAGCTCCCAACATTTATTACTTAGACTTACGTTCTTACACGCTACAATTCTAATTCTATTATTGTGAATATGAATGTGTGAATTCATGTTCAATCGAAACCATTCATGTACTTTCTACAAAAAATCAAACGCGTGACGTTGTTACACAAGCCTTTTATTTTACGGGAAATGGGGATTCATGCACGTTTGGCAGCAGTCTGGCGTGAAATGATAGGAAGCCAGAGGCCGACGAGATCGATACCAATTGCCCGAGTAGATATCGGACAAATGGGGTCGATACCGGACAGGACGGGACAGACAGGATAGATAATGAAACAGGATATCTAAAATAAACAGGACAAACTAGACAGGAACAAAAACTGGAAACAAATATTACACAGAACAAAAATAAACGGGAACAATACCGGACAGGGAATGCCAACAGGGAGCAGGACCGAGTCAAAACCCATGTCTTGCGGGCAGAGGTTCGTTGACTGACTGATAAAAGGAGAGTGACAGGATTGGGTTTAAATAGCAGGGAAGCCAATCTGTCATCGTGCTGCAGCTGGCGCCACACGGGCGGGGTGAATTGGGCGCCACGGCAACTGTGACAGGTCAAGCAGTCGGAGAATACCGGACATCGGCTAATCCGGATAACTTTCCCGGTCCGTTGGAATCCGAATTAACCGGGTTTTACTGTAATTGCATAACAATGAAGCCTACTATGGAAGACTGCGAGTGCCAAAATGCAGTATATAAAAACAAACTTCAAAGACCAAACGCGTACAGAAAAAAAAATCACTGCTAGAAGTTGCATTAGCATAGATCCCGGAGAATGAATTGGAGCCGGCAAAAGGACAAAAACTGGTGTCAATCCCAACAAGCTGGATAAACCCGGAGCGGCTGAAAAGAGCCGATAGCTGGAGCAGGTTAGAGCTGATGTAAGTGACTAATTTTAGCTTATAGCGGGAGAAGTTACTAAAAAGGCCAGTAGGAGATTGAATTTCTCAGCCAGTGGGACTCAGCAACACGAGCAGCTAGAAAAGGAAACTGTGGAAAAAAACAGAATCACAGAACTCGGCAACGTTCGGCTGTGGAAGGGGGGGCGACACTGGACAATGAAGCAGGGGCAGCTAACAATAACAACAGTACCGGGCGGCGAGCCACAGCCTGTAGAAACCGAGTGGCTAACATGAGTGGCTAGAAAAGGAAACGGTGGTAAAAAGTGGAAAGTGACTGAATCATGAGACCGCTATAGGCAGGGCTCAGCTTTGTGCGGTAAGTGGTCATTGGTCATTATGGAAGCCCAGAAGGCCAAATTGCAACAAATTGAAACGGCCACTTCTACAAAACATATACAGAAAGAATTCCCACGTTTGCTTTAAAGGAACAGTGTGCAATAAATAGGAGCTGTAGTGAGTGCACTGAAGGAATACATTCAAGCAAGTGAAATAAAATGAAAACTGATGGTAATCCCTGCCAACGACCACCGAGTGAGCTGGATACACACAGATTGGCTGAAAAGTGCCAATAACTAGCGCTGGTCAGAGCTGTTGTACGTGGCATTGCGCAACTCAGTGACATCAATGACTCGAGAAGGAGACAATGGAAACAAGTGTAGGATGGCCGAATCACTGAATTTAGGGATGTTTGCTTTCATGTCCATCTGTGGAAGGCAAGTGACCCTGAAGAACATAGCGCCTACCTGAAATAATAAAAAATGAAAAGAAAACTATAAATAAAAAGAAAAGAAAACTGCGTTTTTGTTGTTGTAAATAATATGTAGCATGGCTATTCATTTCAAAGAAGGATGTTATTACTAAGAAATATACTTATTGTTTAAAACCTTCAAAAAATCTTATTAAATGCTTTATCACAATTAGATATTTTATTATTCTTAAATTTAACGTTATACGTTTCATTTGATGAAATCGTTATTTTCATGGTTTTATTCAAAAACTAAACACACAAAGAACGTCTGTTTTTGCTTTCGATTCAAAAATCGGTGTGTTGGGCCTGTGCAAGATCGATTGGTTTTCCTGGACAGAGACTTCCTCTAGCCCCGCCTCCTTCATTTGATTGACAGTAGGAGAAATAAAATAAGGCCATCATGGGAAACTTAGTCCAAAATGTTTGTTTTTCTAAATAAAACAAGTTTTATCAAAATACTTCATGATTATTTACTGCATTTTGTCCCTCTCGGGCTCGCTCCCATATCTGACATCACCCCCAGTATCCTTAGTTGGGTTTAGGTCCGGCAAAACAAACACGCATGATTAAGTACAGAGCAAGCGGAGGCTTTGTTGCCGCGGCGACAAGAACAACAAAAGCCCGAAACAAAGTCCGACTGCTGTTCCGGACTTGTTGTGTGAAAACACGCAACCCCCCCAAAAAAAAAAAACACGCTTACGCCAACACGGAACACGTGATCTCATTGCGGTCTCTCGCTTTTAGAAAGTTGGGGTGGGGTTCATAAACAAGCTCCGAATTTAGCTTGGGAACATAATAAGGTATTATAAGGTTCAGAGTATTTGTTTGACCTCTACTCCAGGAGTTTCCAAGCTGAGAGCTACTTTTTGTGACTGACTAACGCAAAGGGCTAAGTGTGAGATGGATTTCTAAAATAGGTTATTACTATGCTATTACTATGCTAAGACTATGGTAAGACTATGCTAAGACTATGCTAAGACTATGCTATGACTATGCTAAGACTATGCTATGACTATGCTATGACTATGCTATTACTATGTTACTAACGGGTTGTGATTATTGGAGGTTAGAATAGTCTCAGTCAACCACCAAGCATCATGGCAGTTAGAAATCCCATTCCTTAGAAAATCACAATGACCCATGATACATTTTCAGAAGCCTACTCGGGTGGTCTTAGGGTGCTAACACGTCGGAGACCCATGCTCGATGGCTTAGTTTTCTCTACACCTTGTGGTTTTTCTAGGGCGGGGCTCGGCATATAATCAAATTAGTTGAATAAATCGTTTAAAAAAATAGTCAATTTGCTCATTTGTAGAATCAATGGTGGGAATCTCTTTCTCATTTCTGTTTCTTTTTCTCTCTCGTTCTCAATTTCTCTCTTGTGTCACCAGGCTGTACTTGCCCAAGACACACCACAGGAAATGGATCCCACCAACAAACCTGTGTCTTTGCTTATGATTTAAATCCTAAGTGTTTTATTGTATTGTTTAATTATTTTTACACCACTAGGGGGCGCTGAGTAATGCACAGTGTGGTTTTAAAAAATTTATTTTTTTCTTTATTCAATAAAATCCTTACTTTCAGTGCTTGTGATTGAACTCACAAAATTAGGAGGTCTGGGAGTCGTCCCTCAGACGAATGAGCAAAAGTTTCTCGTAGCCTGCTGACATTTCCCTCGCTCCCCCCTTCTGGAGGAGACGGAACTTAAATTCAAGCACTTGATTTGAATTACTGGTGGTAGCGGCCTTGACATTAAGCACGGCCGGCTAAAGAGAGGATGTGCACCCAAAGGTGACGCGGCTGTTGATACAACACCCAGACAAAGACGTTTCGGAGAAGTGAGCGCCAATTTATGACTCTTGGGGGGGAGGGGTTAACGAAGAGGGGGTGGGGGGTTCAGACAGCTACGAGTCCACACAGGCGCGTCCTGTTTAATGTCTGTCTGACATTTGTGCTCCCTGATGAAGACGGAGGATCCGAGAAAAAAAAATGGGGGAGAGTCAACACCATCCACCCTCACACACGCCTCAAGGTCGCAAGCCACAGACAAGGTCGCGGAGGTCAAAGTTCGCAGGGAAGACGGTCAATTTGGCATTTGAACTGTGCGAAGGTTGGCGTTGTCTCAATTCGGATGCGTTTTTTTCAACACTCAAGAACAGCGTCGACAAAATCATTCTCACTGAGGGCCACCTTCACGTAATAGCACTACTTAAAGCCCCAGTGTGTCATATTTGACCGCTAGATGGCAATGTTGTCTCATGCAAACAAAAACCAAGGCCACAGAGTGCCAAAATGAAAAAAAAGATCAAATAATTGCTTAATAAGAAAAACGCCATTCTAAAATTAAAAAGGGAACGAATCCAAGCTTTTTTAAAAACGTTATAGTTTTAGAATAAAAACACAATAAGTCAATTTATCTCGTTCACACAAAATACACTGTCCCTTAAGTGCCAAAGCGTTATAATGGATTTTTATTTGGTTTCATATTTTTCAATAAATCTATATGCATTAGTCCTTTTGATCAGTAGGTATCAAGCCTATGGGAATGATTTCCATCCATCCATTATCTGCACAGCTTATCCTCAGTAGGGTCGCGGGGGTGCTGGAGCCCATCCCAGCTATCTCCGGGCAGTGGGCAGGGGACACCCTGAACTGGTAGCCAATCAGTCGCAGGGCACACAGAGACAGACGACTCACTCGGTCAGTCCCACTCAGGGACAATCTGGACCGGCCAATCAACCTGACATGCATGTTTTTGGAATGTGGGAGGAAACCGGAGTGCCTGAAGGAAACCCACGCAAGCACGGGGAGAACATGCAAACAACTCACAGGAAGGCCAGTAGCTGGATTTGAACCCATGACCTCAGAACTGTGCTACGCACGCGCTAACCACTGCGCCTCCGTGCCGCCTGGGAATGATTCAAGTATGATAAATCACTACTAGATGGCAGGAACGGCGTTGATCACATCGTTGTCCACACATCGAGGAGCCCCCACTTCCTTGAGTTGCAACGACCTCTAGGTAGGGATTCCACTATGTTAAATAAATACACATTTCTCCATTATGGAAAATTAACTTTGGTATGATAGTTTGTGTATTTTTGCCTAGTATGGAATTCTTGCTAACAAAAACATCCACCAAGGCCTCTGTAACAGGATGTTGCCCAATCTCAAGCAGGCTCACCACAATACACCTCAGTGCCTTGCCACTCAACATCAAAGTCATCCAGGCTTATGAACTCACCGTGACGAAGAAACTGAGGACCGTTATGCTCAGATTCAAGACATCATAGACAATGATACCCTCCTGCAAGGCGACTGGAACGCCTAATTTGTGTGAATACTCATCGAGACTGTGAGATAACATGTGGAATGAGCGCTAACCCACAAACCAATGAAAAAGGACAACAGCTTCTTGAACTAGCTAGCTACAACAACTTGGAGCTGGCAAACACTCTTGGCAACCACAAGAACATCAGAAACTGGACATGGCACCATCCGGATGGGATGCACCACAGTCAGGTTGACTCCATCATGATTCCACAACGTTTCAAAAGTGGAATCAAGACAGCAAGCACGCGCACATATCCAGGAGCGGATGTAGGCAGCAATCCTGTACTGGTCATGATGAACTTCCGCTTTTGCTTCCAGAAGGTCAAGAAGTCATGGAACCCACTGAAGACCCGCATGTGGTCGAGAGCTTCCAGGCCCTTATCAGGGGGAAGTTTGCTCCGTTGCTCGCCTTGGATGAAGATGTTGAAACCCTGACCACCAAGTTTTCAAAGACGATGGCTGAAGAAGCATAAGAAACTCTAGGTAAACACCGGAAGAAATTGTTACATTTTATCTTGTCTTACAGTTTCGGTTCTTTGTTGACCATTTTACAGGCTTGAGACTTTGTTGTTGACAAGCACTTTCTGGACAGATTTCAACATTACCCATTTATTTTATTGATGTTCACTATGTTTTGTGGACTGTTACCCAACGCTAAATCTTCATTTTCCTCATGTTGAGGTTTTTGAGTTTTTCCTTGCCCTCATGTATGTTTTAGATCAGGGGATGGTGTCATAAAAGTCTGTAGTTTGCAATAATTTGTGGTATGTGCAGCACTTTGAAACTTCTTGTGATTAATTGCGTCACAAATAGACATGACTTGACTTGAGGTTTTTGAGTTTTTCCTTGCCCGCATGTTGGTTTCAGATCAGGGGATGATGTCATTCTAACATGTGCAGTCCTTTGAGACATTTTGTGATTTAGTGCATCACAAATAAATGGGACTTGACTTGACTCTTAAACTTTCTTGCACCATCAGGTTGGTACTTTTGAATTTGACATTCTATTCTACTCTAAAGTGTGAATCACCTTGAGTGACAACAAAATCCCAAGGCAGCTGGATACCCCCGGAGTGGCTGAAAAGAGTGAAAGCCGGGAGTTGGTCAGAGCTGGTGTAAGCGACCATCTTTAGCAGCTAGCTACTAAGATCTAAGAAAAAGGCCAGTTAAAGAGTGCAATAGCAAATCAGAATTAGTCAAGGCCTCCGAGTCACAGAACACTGTAACATTGGCTAGCATGATCCAAGAGGGGGGTTGGGGAGTCCCTAACCCCCTCCCATGCATCAAGGTCGTGGGCTACAGACAAGGTCACCGGGTCAAAGTTCGCAAGGGGGACTGACGATATGACCTTTGAACTTGAAAAATGATTTAATTTTCCCGATGTGCCATTTTTGTTGTTTAGTCATCTTGTTAATGTTTTTTCCAACACTTAAAAAAAGTCCAGAATGCTATTGAGGGCAACTGGAGTAAAATTCCTTCGCCATTCCGTCACTCGGTGAAAACCGTGAAGTATAAGCTTGTGTTTTTTGCGTCATTTTGTGAGTTTCGATTTCACCGTCACTGCCCGGTGTCTGTTGCCGATTTCAGAGAGCTAAAGCGAACCACCTGCACCTTCACGAAGCGCCGGCCTGGCCACGCCCCCTCAATCGAACCCTAAACTCCACCATACAATTCTGCAGTTGACACATGTTAGCTACCAGCGACTTAGATGACCTTCGACTTTATCTACAACAGTGGTTACCAACCTTAGCAGAAATCTACCTTTTTGTTACTGATTAGCGTCCAAGGCTATCAGTTTGAAATACATTGATAAAATAGCAGCTTATATTACGTTGTAATTATTATGTTACCATTATTATGTTACCAGGTTGCATACCTGTCAACCTGTACGTTTTTGCCGTGCAAAGTACATTTATTTTGCATTTTAAGACGTGTACGACATGCAAGAAAATCTGTACGGAAAAACGCAAATTTGTCAATGATGGGTACCAAACACCGACTATCACGAAAAGGCAAATTAATCAAGTCAAACGAGTTTGCCGGGGTGGCCTATATCTCGGTATCGTTTTTTTCGTTGCAAACGAAGCGAGCGGTTTGATGCTACTGTGCGCATGCATCTGCCGCCTCGGATTTCATGTGGTAGTTATGTAGTGAAAGGAAGTCCGTCTCTTTTTAGAGAACCGGCTTTTTCGGCTCAACTCATTAAAGAGAGCCGCCTCTCAAACGTCTCACTTGCTTTGATGCATTATATTACGAATTATGATGTTGTATAAGGAAGTGAAGAAAAAAAGGAAGCATTAAAAGAGAAAATGAAAAAAGACAGGTTTGTGGTTATCCCTTTACTCAGTATATTACCAACAATAATTTAATGCAGAAAATGAATTCATAATTTGAACATGTTGAATATGTATTATTCTATGTCATTATATTTGCATGTATTTTTCCTTCTACAGTGTACGTCCAAGCTACTTCATTTTGAATTTTTTTCTTATAATAAACCTCATTCTTGTCGAGCAACTCAGTATCTCACAACAAAATGTTCATTAACAATATATGTGATATAACGAAACACATGTCAGTATAACATGTTAAACTACATAAATAAACACGTTTGAAAAAAAAATATGGCGTAAGATTTTTTTGTATTTTGTAAGGGAAAATACGACAGTTTGTAAGGGCATGGAGCCCTGGAGCTTGACAGGTATAAGGTTGTAATTCTTAAAACTAGTTACAAACTGAAACATAGACTTTAAAGTCACGGATCATTTCAATGACTTTTCGTGCCAATAAGAAATGAAATTTCCTAGAAAATCACTATGATCCATCCCTGGTGAGCTATTTTCAGAACCACGCTGTCAGTTTGCCGCGGGCTAACGTCGGGTTCCATACAGCAAGCTCAGTTTTGCTAGCGCTACAAAGTTGCATGGTCAGACGGGCAATTTTTCTTAAGACCGTTGCGTATCCGTGAAGGTGTTGATCCAGATGTCGGACCCAGAGGTTCTACCGCACGTCATTGGAGCCGGTTCCCGATTCGCCAGAAACCCAAAAACAATCGGCTCACCCGACCGATACCAAGACAAATAGGGGCTTGATTGCTTCCCCATGAACCATCTGGCTTCTTTTAAGGCCAGCAGGCGGGCGGGGCGTACAACGTGTGCGCTCGTTTTAAAGGCCGCCACTTAATGCGGGGCAGTTCAAAGGCGGAGACTAGCAATTACGGCCAATCTGCGCTGTCCAACTGACTGTTTTGGCCCGTCAATAAAAAAACACCTTGTTTGGGATCGCTTGACTCCAGAAAGGAAACCGGGGGGCGGGGGAGTTTAGGAAGGCGCAATCCAACCCTGAAGCAGGTAAGACTATTTTCCATAAGATGGGGGTGGGGGGTCACTTTCCTAGCATAGCGTTATTAAAAGTGTTTGGACAAGGTCCCAGGCCAACCTTCAAACCACTAGGATTTATTTCAGCCAGAGCGGAATAGAAAGGAAGTCCGCGGGGTCATGCTTGGGGCAAAATGGGGTCCTGCTTGGGGATTGCCCTCTGGTCACACCGCCACCTGCTGGGTCATCAGTGAACAACGCCCCTAACTAGTTTGAATAACAAGTCAAGTCAAGTCATATTTATTTGTGACACCCTTAATCACAAAGAGTCTCAAAGGGCTGCACAGACTACAGATTATTGCAAACCACGGACTATTATTACTCCATCCCCTGATCTAAAACCTACATGAGGGCAAGGGGAAAACTCAAAAACTTGATGAGAATGTTAAAAACTAAACACTGCATTTTAAACGTTTATCTACAAGTATTTCAAAATGTTTCCAAAAGTGGCCGTTTGGAGATAACCAGTTTACAGCCCTAAAACCTTTGCAACCGTGTATTTTACTTTGGCCAACTTTTTAGAAATTGTGAAAGAGTTATAAACGTTTGACTTTTCTTTCCAGAAGTCAATCATTGATTATTCACAATTTTTTACTTTACACAGTTGTTGTCGTCATTGTCATTGGATTCTCGTGAAAATAATACTTAAAAAGCATGTCCAAAAACATAATTTTCTAGGAAAAAGTTGACTTAATTTTCATTTCCTCATTTAGTAAATCAGATATATATTTTGTATTACTTTGAGAGATGACACCTTACACCCGACATCTTGTTTTGAAACCAGTATTTAAGACTTTAATGATAGTCAAAAGGAGCTTCAATGGTCTTAAGTAACAGCAGGAGCGGGACAAATTTCAAATGGTGAATTGGTGAATATGGGACACAGGCATTATCATTATTTCATAGATTGTGAAATAAACCGTGACATGAAATGCGCTTCAGAATTAAATTTTCTCTGGAAATTTGCTATTCATATATATATATATATATATATATATATATATATATATATATATATATATATATATATATATATATATATATATATATATATATATAATATATATATATTGCTTCCATGGCTATTTAAGTCAAAAAGGTTCCCAACCTCTGCTTTAAAGTCAAATGGAGAGAGGGCTAGATAAAAAAATAGGCTGCAAGTTCAAAAGATGAATTGTTAAGTTTATAGTGTAACAGACACTCAAAAGAAGGAGAGAAGACACCAATTAATTTGAGCCTGTAAGGAGAGCAAGAAAGGACGGTACAAAACCCTCAAGAATACTGTACAATATCCATCCATCCATCCATTATCTGTACCAATTATCCTCAGTAGGGTCGCGGGGGTGTTGGAGCGCATCTCAGCTATCTTCGGGCAGTGAGCAGGGGGCACCCTGGACTGGTTGCCAGCCAGTCGCAGGGCATGTACAATATCCAGCCTCGGAATACTTTTTCATGGAATTGTAATATTGATATTGAAGTTTTCGCCATCGTCAGCGGTGTTAAAATAATAAAAGGATTGGAAATGCGTTTTTCCTTTTGAGTTGCATTGCTACAAATAAAGAACGGTATCAAGATATGGGCATTTCCTGGGAGAGACCGGTACACCTCGGTCAAAGAGTGCTCCGTTTCAATATGTAGAATTCAAACTAACAGGTGACTGTGGTTATGAACTTGTTTCAGAGAGAGACAGAGAGAGAGAGAGAGAGAGAGAGAGAGAGAGAGAGAGAGAGAGAGAGAGAGAGAGAGAGAGAGAAATAAAGAGGGAGAGAGAGAGAGGAAGAGAGAGAGAGAAATAAATAAAAGGAGGGGAGAGCGATAAATAAAGGGAGAGTGAGAGAAATAAAGGGGGAGACAGAGAAAGAGAAATAACGGTAGAGAAAAAGAAATAGAGGGGGAGGGAGAATAAAACATAAAAGGAGAGAGAAATGAAGGGAGAGAGAGAAAAAATAGAGAGAATAAAAATAAAAGGAGAGAGAAATGACGGGAGAGAAAAAAAAGAGAGAGAGAGACAGAGAGAGAGTGACAGACAGAGAGAGAGACAGGGGCAATAAAAGGGGAGACAGAGAAAGAGAAATAAAGGCAGAGAAAAAGAAATAGAGGGGGAGAGAGAGAAATAATAAAGAGAGAGAGTGAAAAATAAAGTCAGAGAAAGAGATAGATAAAGGGAGAGAGAAATAGAGAGAGGGAGAAAATGAAAAATATAGATGTCTAGATGTTCCAGACAGACAGACAGACAGACAGACAGACAGACAGACAGACAGACAGACAGACAGACAGACAGACAGACAGACAGACAGACAGACAGACAGACAGACAGACAGATAGATAGATAGATAGATAGATAGATAGATAGATAGATAGATAGATAGATAGATAGATAGATAGATAGATAGATAGATAGAAGCACTAGCAAAACTGAGCCAGCTTTACACAAGCATGCATTCAAGGAGCTTTATGTCTAGCCTTTTTATCCTAACATGTTTGGTCTGTGCCCCTTATTTCATTGGGTATTATTAGGCGCCTTCATGGTGGGAAAAAAATACTTCATTCAGTTCGAAAAACAATAAATTGATTTGAATAATAAGCAAAATTACACTACTAGCATACAGTACAAACACGCGTTTATTATTATTATTATTATTATTTGAATACTCGCAGGTCACAAACTTATTTCCTACAGACATCTAATAGTCAAAATACGGCACACTGTCCCTTTAAATGCAACCCCTTTTTTTGCAATTCCGACTAAAAAAAAAAAAAGCTTGGCAAAGAGTGAAGATTGCAACGTGACTCACTTGTTGTGAATGCACAAGAGTGAATGTGCAAGCTGAGGAATGCCCCTCCCTGGTCTGGAGGGGCCCCGGGGCCGGGGGCACCACACGGGAGGGGGGGAGGGGGTGGTTACTGTACCCAAGTGTGCATTTGTGCATAAGTGTGAGAGACAGAAAAGAGAGAGGGGGGAAGAGAGAGAGAGAGAGAGAGAGAGAGAACGAGAAGTAAAGAGAGAGGGAGAATGAAAAATAGAGAAGAAGAAAAAGAAAGGGAAAGAGAGGGAGAGAGGGACAGAGAGAGATTTAAAGGGAGAGAGAGAGGGAGAGAGAGAAGAGGGGAGGGGGGAGAGAGGACTAAAGGGAGAGAAAGAGTTAGAAATAAAGGGTGAGGGAGAGCAAGAGAAAGAGAAAAATAAAGGGAGTTAGAGAGAAAGAGGGACAGAGAGAGATTAAAAGGGAGAGAGAAAAGAGGAAGGGGGGAGAGAGAGAGGAATAAAGGTAGAAAGAGAAAGAGATAGAAACAAAGGGAGAGAGAGCAAGAGAAAGAGGAAAATAAACAGAGAGAAATACAGAGAGATAAAGGAAGAGGGGGGAGAGAGGGAGGGAGAGAAAGAGAAAACAAAAGTAAAGGAAAAGAGAGAATGAAAAATTGATAAAGAGAAAAATAAAGGGAGTTAGAGGTAGAGAGGGACAGAGAGAGATTTAAAGGGAGAGAGAGAGAGGGAGAGAAAGAGTAAAGAGAGGTGACAGAAATAAAGGGAGAGAGAGAAATAGATAGAAATAAAGGGAGGGAGAGAGCAAGAGAAAGAGTAAAATAAAGGGAGTTAGAGAAAAAGAGGGACCGAGAGAGATTAAAAGGGAGAGAGAGGGTGAGAGAAAAGGGGAGGGGGAGAGAGGAATAAAGGTAGAAAGAGATAAAAATAAAGGGAGAGAGAGCACGAGAAAGAGGGGAATAAGGGAGAGAGAGAAAGAGAGAGAGAGAGAAATAAAGGGAGTGAGAGAGAGAGAGAGAGAGAGAGAGAGAGAGAATGAGAAAAAAAGGGAGTGAATGTGAGAGAGAGAAAGAGAGAGAGGGAGTGCTTAGAAAAGGGGCCCTCACTGTTATGTTGTGTTCCACATCAAGGGGACATCAAGCCGAGTTGGGGCCTTACAGCGACCAGATTTCGGCCATTTTTCCTAGCAGTTTTTGACCCCACCCCCCCCCCCCCCCCCCTCCCCCCAATACCCATCATGCATTGCACAAACACATATGCACGCAGACATTTGAATGTGTCGGAAGACGATTTCAAATAATAAAAAACAGGCGGCTCAACTGGCAGGTAGCACTGAAAATTTGCTAATTTATTTCCATTAATACGTAGGTGTCGAGCATGCGGCCCACGGGCGGAATCGGGCCCATCAACGGTTTTAATCCAGCACGCAACAAAATAGTAGAGAAGTACAAGAAAAAAATGGGCATCAGTTTGAAAAGTTTACATTTGCTGTCACCATAGCCAAGTGCCACTCACCAAGACACTGTTTTTTTTATCTGTATTTGTGTCTTTTTTTTATAATTGTTTCTCTCTCTCTCTGTCTCTCTCTTTCTGTCTTTCTCTGAATCTTATGTGCTGTCTTCGCTTTCTCTCTCTTCCTCTTTGTCTCTCTTTCTTTGTCTCGCTCTCTCTTTTCTCATTTTTTCTCTCATTCTCACTTTATCTATGTGTTCATCTCTGTCTCTTTTTCTCTCTCGTTCTCAATTTCTCTTTCTCCTTTAGTGATTCTCTCTTTGTGTCTCCCCACTCCCATTTTGTAGTCTCTATCTCTCTCTCTGTCTTTTTCTTTCTCTTTGTCTTTCTTTTACTTTCTGTGTCTCTCTTATTCTCTCCTCCATTTCTCTCACTCCCTCATTTTCTCCTTTTCTCTTTATTTATCCCTCTCTTTTTTGCAATATTTTTTTCTCTTTGAATCTCTCCCTCTATGGCTTGTTTTCTCTCTTTCTTTATCTTTCTCTCCTACTCTGCATTTTTCTCTCTATAAATCTCTTTATCTTTCTTTCTCATGTTTTCTTTCTTTTTCTTTCTCCATCATTCTCCAAATCTCTCCTGCTCGTACTCTATCTCTTTCTTTCTTTTTGTCTTTCATTCATTTGCTGTTTTCTTTGTTTTCCTTTCTCCTTTCTTTGTCAATCTCTAAATTTCTCTTACTTATTCTATTTATCTTTAAAGCACACTCTCTTCATATAGCTCTCTCTCTCTCTCTCTCTCTCTCCATTTTAATGTACTAGTCGTGAAAACGTTTTATTTTAAAGTTTTCTTTTGAAAAATATCTCGAAAGTATTGGTGGTTCTATGCTTGTTGGAGTACCTCTTCAGGCCACGAGTGGGTAGGGGCGCTGTTTGTACACGTTCCAATAAATACTTGTAGATAAAAAAATGAGCAATTCTGATGCCAGGCAGAGTTGGATAGAATAGCCAAATATTGTACTCAAGTAAATGTACCATGATTTATTTCTAAGTGGGAGAAATAGCACAATAGCTGGGTGTTCCAATACTTCTTTGCAGCTGTATCACACAAATTAATTCTTAAAAAATCATGCATTGTGATTTCTGGATTTTTCTTTTGAGTTTATCTCTCTCACAGGGGACATACACCTTCCATGAAAATTTCAGACCCCTCCATGATTTCTAAGTGGGAGAAATAGCAAAATAGCAGGGTGTTCCAATACTTATTTCCTTCACTGTATATTTATGAGATACAAAAGTTAACAGACTTGATTATTATCTATGATCCTAAATATGAAAAACAAACATGAAATACAAATATGAAATAATTCCAATAAAAATATAAAATATTTAACAGGAACGCTTGAAAAATCATGAAAACATTGGTGCACATTAGATTTTTTTTCTTTTAAGGGGCGAGACGAAGCAGTGTTTGCATATTAAGTCATTATGGAGCTTGATTACATGGGGAGGGGGTTTTCAGGGGGTGTTAAAACAAAAGAATTGTGCAACCGGTCCCCGGTGTGCACGCTTCGGATTCTTCACCGGACTTTGGGTTGACAACAAGAACCTTTGATGCCGACTGCTGTTGGCCTGTGAAGTTCCAGCAGAAAAGCCAAGCCCCCCCCCCCCCCTCTTGAAAGCGCCCCCCTCCTCAAGTTAGTCCGGCCTTGGGGGAACGCATTGGATGTGGGCTTCCTCCGGTTCCCTCATGACTTCATTAGAGCGCTCTCATCCTCCGCATTAGTTTACTCTATAGGAACAACTTTTATCCATTGCTGTAATCAGAACAGAACACAAAAAAGAAATGAAGACGAAGAAGAAGAAGCCTGTTTGAAGTTTTTGCGTGGAGAGAACCGTCCCCGACTTGGCCCCTTACAGGAATCGTACGCCTTTTCCATGGCCAAATTCAAGCACTTTCAAGGCCAATTTTTCCAGTACTTTCAAAGGGAAGAAATCCAGCACCAATCAAAAGAAAAATCAAGTTGCCATCTATTTTGAGCTGTTGCTATCTGGGATCTTTTTGTGTCAGTGGGCTGCTATAAACTGACATGAATTCTGCCATTCTGCTTCAACAATGCACGCGCAGCTTCAATACGACACACTTGTTTACAAACGTGGAAAGAGGCTCTACAGGGGTTGGGTAATAATGAAGTTCAACAAGAAAACAAAAAAAGGACTGTACGCAAAAAAAATGAGTCTCCCCACCTATGAACTGATGGTACAGTAGTTATTTGTAGTTATATACAGGTCCTGTATTTGTTAAACAAATGCTTATGCCTAGAAAATGGGTTTGCTCCCTCATATTTTCCCTCAGAAAATGCTGGTCTACTAGTGATGCCAAGAGCCAAGAAGAAATCCGCAGGTTCAAGAGTGTTCTTCATTCGGGCCCCGGTGTTGTGGAATGCTCTTCCCCCTGAGATTGGATCTGCAACCTCAGTGGAAATGTTTCAATCTAAGCTTAATACACACTTCTATTCAATAGCATATGAATAACCTATATTATATATTGACAATATCTGTGTATTATTTGCCCTCATGTAGGTTTTAGATAAGGGGATGGTGTCCTAATAGTCTGTAGTTTGCAATAGTCTGTGAACTGTGCAGCTCTTTGAGACTCTTTGTGATTAAGGGCGTCACAAATAAACATGACTTGACTTGACTCATCCTGAGGTTTCTGAGTTTCTGAGTTTCACCCTGAGGTTTCTGAGGAGTACAAGGAATGGGAACAAACCCTACTAGGGAGGAGCGTTTATTTATCCATCCATCCATTATCTGCACCGCTTATCCTCAGTAGGGTCGCGGGGGTGCTGGAGCCCGTCCCAGCTATCTACAGGCAGTGGGCAGGGGACACCCTGAACTGCTTGCTAGCCACTCGCAGGGCACACAGAGACAGATGACTCACTCGCTCATTCACACCTAGGGACAATTTGGACAGGCCAATTGACCCAACATGCATGTTTTTGGAATGTGGGAGGACGCTGAAGTGCCCGGAGGAAACCCACGGGAAGAACATGCAAACTCCACACAGGAAGGCTCGATCTCATGACTTCAGAACTGTGCCGCACACGCGCTGACCACTGCGCTGTTGTCCTGAGCGCTTATTTAACAGCAACAAAAAAACTTTTACTGGCAAAATAAGGGGTGTGGAACTGCTGAGGAGGAGATCCTGGGAGGGAGGTTTGCAGAGAAAACTAGAGAGTGGTCTTGGGGTGAAGAAAAGTCTTGAGGGGGGGATTTAGATGTACCTTTAAGAAAGAATGGACGACCATGGGACAAAGAGGGAACTGAAGAAGGTGGTTGAAATGGCAGCTCTTGGCGTAGGTGAACTTGTAACAAGGAGGGAATTGAAGAAGGAAGTCCCAGGAGGAGAAACCTGTTTTTGGGGAAAGTAAAAGTCTACAGGAATCAAAGGAGTAAGCTATGTGAGGTGGGAGCCCAGAGTATTTCTAGAAGAATTGGATAATTGTCTATTTGGAATCACCTGGGAAGAGGAAAAGTGGGAGGGATTGGAAAAAGGGGTAATGCTCTCATATTTTGGAGAAAAGAGGGGATGGAGGCACCAAACCATGACAGAAAAAAAGCGTGTTTGAAGTGTTGTGTAGATCGAACTGTCCCGCATGGCCAACTCAGATTCCCTGCCTTTAAATACAGTGTTCCCTCGCGATAACACCATTCACTTTTCAATTTCGCATACTGCGTTGTGTTCTGCATTCTGATTGGCTAAACTGTCTCCTTGTCTTTTATTAATCGATTGTCAGCGACGATATAAGAAAAATCGGATAGGCTTAGTACTTTTTCTTCAACCCTCACGTATTGTTGAGGTATCGGATTTGAGACTGTATCGATAGCTAGAAGAACAGAAAACACACGAAAAAAAGAAAAATTCAAGAAGCTGGTTGGAAGTTTAGCGTGGATAGATCTTCGCCGCATGCCTCAGCCAATGCCGCCTCATTTCCCCGGTCTTAAAAATCTCCCTGATGCCTGATTTAAAAGACTCTCCCTGATGAAGTGCGTCCCCAAAGGGAGTAAATGGGAGCCTTTATTAGCATTTGGCCTCCTCACCCGTTGTGAAAAGATTTTTGAGGTGTGATTAATATGCATAATCAGGCCGTGGCAGACATTAGGCCCTTTTAGTTCTATTATCTGGAGATGGCCAAGATAGACTGCCTGCTTTTTATGAACCCTCTTGTGTTTCTTGGATGAAATATTCTCTTATGGTCAAGGTGACCTCTGATTTGACGGCCAGACCCGGATGGAAGCAATCGTAATTACGCCTTTAATACCGATGACGGAAAGGAAGGAACTTTAGCCTTTTACATTTCCCGATTTTGTTTCTTCTTCTACAGCTTATACGTGTTTTTTACCACTTATAGTTTTATCTTTTTCTACCTCTTAATGTTTTTTAATTTAACTTCTCTTTCTCCTTATCCTCTTACTTCTTTCATTTTACTTATTATTTTCTTATTTTATTTGCTTCTACCATTTCCTCTGTTCTTCATCTAAGTTGTTTTCTTCTTCTTTCTCTTTTATTCTTGCTCTTGTACTTCTTCCTCTTTTTCTTTGGCTAATTCTGCTATTCGTTCAACTTCTTTTTTCTTGTAATAGTTTTATCTTGTACCTCTTAATGCTTTTTTAAAATTTACCTTCTCTTTTTTCTCATCTCTTCTTTCACTGCTTACTTTCATTTTTCTTCTTTTTTCTTCTCTTCTTCAGCTAGGTTATTTTCTTCTTTCTTCCTTCCTTCTTTTCATCGGCTAATTCTGCGACTCCTTCGACTACCCTCCCTTCTTTTTTTCTTCTAAAACTGTATCCTTCTTTTACCTCTTGATGCTTTTTTAAAATTACATTCTTTTCCTTCTTATCCTCTTACTTGTTTTTCTTGTTTTCTTTGCTTTTACCATTTCCTCTGTTCATCATCTAAGTTTTTTTCTTCTTTCTTTTTCTTCTTTCTCTTGTACCTCTTCCTTTTTTTGATTAATTCTACTACTCCCTTGACATTTCTCCCCTTTTTCTTCTAATAATTGTATCTTCTTCTACCACTTTATATTGAATTATGGTTGATCTTTTTCTCTTTCATCTTCTTCTCTTACTTCTACCACTTCTTATCTATCTACAACTTTTTTATCATTTTCTATGTCTACGTCTTTTGCGTTTCACAATTCTACTCATTGTTTCTTTTTGCTTGATGGTTTTGTAATATTATTGTTATTGACGACCACTGAGGGAACACTAATTTCAAGGAGATTAGATGCAGAACTCCATGGTAAAGATGGAATTAACGACTTAAAAGAGGAAAAATAGGATTTATATTCAAATATTAGGACAAATAAGTAAGAGATTGGCCTAAAATGTAAGCTTATCAAAACAATAGTACAATAAAGAAAACATTAGCAGCAGCATAATTCCAAAATACGAGTAAAGAGATACAATTTGAATATATTTTTTCTATATTTTCCATGTCTATCAATAACCCTAAAGAAGAAACGGTCTCTGAGCCCAATTGTCATTATTTTAATAACAGCGTGATTGAAAATATTTACAAATAAACGGAGTATACTATTGTTAAATGATAAATGTTGTGACATTGTTTTATTTAAGGTGATTAAAATACAGATTTGTATGATTTATTTGGATCCGAGTCCCGCCACTCCTGCGAGGCCTCTGCGTGAAAACATTCACGGTGTAAGGACGTCATCTAGCGGCAAAGAATATTTCCTCATTCACAACTACTTGACACATTTATAAATAATACCATGGATTCAATTTTTATCTTTAATTTCTTATTTTATTCCCAATACATTAACACAAAAATATTGATTTGAGGGTGATTCAAAAGGTGATATTACCAAAATAAACTTTGCTAAATAAATGAATTAAATTAAAGATAGATGATGCATTTCTGTGGCATGTAAGGGGTTTTTAATTTTAGAATTAAAAAACAAGGTGAGGAAACAGCGCGTTTTTATTTACAGTAAACTAAATGAAAGCTGATGTGATACTTTTTATAGTTTTTTGGGGTTTTTTTTTTACATTGTGAAAAACGTAAACCACGGTGCAACTGAGAAAATTCTACTTTAAAGTATATCTTCTGAAAAATTTGCTCGAATAAGAACTAAAAACACATTGCAGTCTATTGCAAACGACGACATTCATTTATTTTATAGTTTTTTATAAGAATCTGATTGAAAAAACATTTTGACGTGTGCATTAAAATTAATTTTTTGATATATTTTTGTAATAGTACAGGTACTGCAATTTTTTATATTATTAGATGTAATACTATATTCTTGCCACAAGAGGGAAGTAGAACGTTGATTTAAACTTTTCGTGATACCTAAGTTAGTCGGTAGGATGCCTTAACTACTAAGGTGGTAGGGGCACCATTCCCTGTGGTGTGTCTTGGGCAAGTACAGCCTGGTGGCGCCCATCCTTCTCTAGGCCAGCATGTGTTTTGTCTAGTATTCAAAGCAGTTTTTTTAACCAAATGAAAGTTTTTTCATACCACTAGGAGGCACAATATATCACACATTATACTTTTAACTCTAAGGTCGTTATCACTCTTCTTTTTTCTTCCTCGTTATCAAGAACTTTCTTGGGACACGTTTTAACGTAAAAAAAGGAAAGAAAACACACTAAATCACAATAAAGTTTCAGCATGTGTTGTCAAGACAAATGATACGGGTGGGTGATATTGTTTTTTTATATGAAATGATCTGCATTTATATAGCGCTTTTCAAGTCAATGACTTCCCAAAGCGCTTTACAGTGTGCTTCACATTTCCCAATAGCAGCCTTGTATTGCAGCCATGTAAGAAGCTAACCTGCTTATTGGGGGTATTAGGTGTTCAGTGTCTTACCCAAGGACACTTCGACATGTAACATGGACAAGCTGGGATTCGAACTGGGATCCTTTGATCCCAAGACGAGCGCTCTACCTCCTGAGCTACTGCCGCCCCAACTTTATATGATCCAATCCAAGTAAATAGATGGCACAATCGACCCTATACCCATACTTTTTTAAATTTCAAATTTTAACAGCATAAAGAAATAAATGTTAATATTTTTATTACAACAGTTCCAGGACCAAAGCCAAGAGAGTCAAACTAAAGAAAGAAATAATAGTACAGTGGAACCTCGGTTCTCGACCATAATCCGTTCAAAAATAATGTAAATAGTTTTAATCTGTTCCAACACCCTGAATGTTTTATCTTGAATGTTTAACGTAAACATGAAGCTAACCCAGGCTAATCGTACGTTCGCGTTAGCGTAATCTTCCATCGAAAGATGACGCTAACATGAACGCGTAAAAAATAAATAAAAATCAGGTCGTTTACAAGACATTTAGCACCCGGGTCTCCACAACAGGTGGTGAGCAGTTCATTGGAAAGGGGGCTCCGTTCCAACACCATGAATGTTGGGCTCCGTTCCAACACCCAGAATGTTTTACTTGAATGTATAACGTAATTATGAAGCTAACCCAGGCTAATCGTACATTCGCGTTATTATAATCTTCCGTACGAGAGATTACGCGAACATGAACGTGTAAAAATAAAATAAAGGATAAAGAAAAGAATTATGAATAGGATTTCTTACCTTTGTGGTGGTCAGCAGAAGGCGCAGGTGGAGTAGTTGTACACACTACTTTTCTTTTTTTACCTGTAGCAACTTTGCTGCCTGCACTGCCTTTCTTCGGAGGCATAATTAGGGGCTAAAACACTTCGTACACCTATATTAATAGCGAAAGCAAAACGAAGGACAGTTGGTCAAGAAAAGAGCGATCTACACCCGTACGCCGCTCAGCATCGCACCCTAGCGTACGCACTCACGCATTACCGGCGTTCCGACTCCGATTTTTTGACCGAACAGCGAAGCAAGAATTTCTCGAAATTTTTGGTCGGACTCCTATTTGTTCGAACTGAGAGGCGTTCGAAAACCGAGGTTCCACTGTACTGTAAAACAATGTTCAGTAGAAAACTAAAATATCTTTTGTTGCCCAATGTTTTGAAGATATTGTCAGTCGTGCAAAAAAGTGTCGATTGTCCATGTTCATGTTTTTGGTTGCAGGTTTATTTAAACATTTTTACATGTGTTTATGTAAACATGTGGTGTTGCCATAGTAGCCGACCATTTTTTTTCCTTACAAATTACATCTGGCATTGTGTTTTTCTGTAGTCTGCGTTGTGCTTCCTGTTTGCCCCTGTCATTTTTTAGCTTCTGGTAGGGGCGGGCACGTCGATTTAGCCTTCTTCTTTGCCTGGCAGGCAGGATGCAGCAGCGAGAGAAGCAAAAGTGTGCCTGTCAGTCACACATCCAGGCATAAACTCGCTTTTTGGATCGATCCGCCTGTCCCTACCAAATGACGCTAGCCGACAGGGCCACAAATCTTGCTTGGTCTCGCGTTCAAGTTTGTTACAGTTTCGTTTTTTCGAATACCAAAGAAAAAAATACTTCAATTGTTTGGTCAAATACCGATTTGTTTGTTTAGCCGTTCGAGTACCGAGGTATTCATTTACATTTTTGCTCTATAAAAATGATTTAGTTCCCCTATCATCCGACCCCAAATATTTGACCATTCATCAAGTGAGGATGGATGAATACACGTCATTGTCCACTTAAAAAACTTTATTAATAACTTAACAACCATACAAAACAAAATATCCGTTTCGCAAACCAGTTTGAGTGCAATTCCATAATATTATTTCCAGTTGAGTGAGTCAAAAAAGGATGCACATCTCATACACATTTGAAATACTTCTCTCTATTTCGGATTATCGTTTCGTTTGACAAATTTAGAAATCATTGAACTTAATTTTGTTAGGCCATTCAATTCTACTGGATGATGAATACATATTTTCAAAATGTTATTTGTCCATCAATGAAGTTTCACCGTCACGCAGATCATTTGCAGAACAAACATAACAACAAAAATCAAACATGCTTAATAAACAGTTGAGGCAGTGTAACGGCATCCAACACATCATCTCTAATATCTCACTTAATCACTGGCCCTTTAAGGTCGCTGTGTTAAATCACACACATGTGGTGTCACAGAGTCAAATGAATAGCACAGGAAATGTTTTGAAATGATTTATAACTGAGTTGTTTGGATCGGGAGCCAAGCCTGCTGATGATCCGTGCAATTTACATAGCATAGGCTTGTTTTTTAAAGAGACAGTGTGTACTAATCCACCACTAAATGTCGCCGTTTTTTTGTAGGTCAAACAAAAAATGTTCGCTAAAAAGCACAAGTAAGAATACAAACTACGGTACGGAGATTAAAAGAGACTAAACTGTGCTTTTTTTTGCCTCTTTTTTCTGCTAAGCCTTTTTTTTGTTTTTATTTCTTATTAGTATTTTAAAAAAGTGCACATTTATATGATAGCTTTATCATTTTTGTGAATTATTTAAATCAATATTTTCTGACACACTGTCACTTTTCTGAGCTACGGCACACCTTTTTACCGAGTTAATCTTGAAGAATGAAAATAAAAATTCACATTAAGTTAGATTAATTTCAAAATGCTAAACGTTCCTTTTTTAGTCATTCATTGACAACATTTTACTAATTTTAAATACAAATAAAATAACACATGTCAAAAAAGATAAATTAAAAGAATAATTAATGTTACCTTTGTTTCTTGTAAAATAAGATTAAAAAAACCCTTCTTTGAAATTATGAAAAACACTTCACTTCAAAGAATTACGATATTTTCACTTCTATTTGTAGTAAAAAATGCATAAATAAAAATCTCAATAACAAAAATATTTGTCAGTTGAATATTGTATTATTTTTGGTGCACGTGGAAACATCATCGTCAAACAATATTAGTCATTTGAATTACTTACTTAGAGTACTTGATGAGCAATTACATTGGTAAAATAAAGAAAGACAGCACCTTTATTAATAATATTAATTATTTTTCTTCTTTTTGGACACTTTTTTTCACAGCACACCAGCTTAGCCTAGATGGTAGTGTGCCCGCTTTGAGACTGGGAGGTCGCTGGTTCGCGCCTCGGCCGAGACATACCTAATTGGTATAATGGCGGCGCCCTCTGTTGGCTGCGGCTGCATCGACTCGCTACAACGGGTCAGGTGTATCGACATTTCGTTCTGTGTACATTGTTACAAAGAATGACAATACAAAGGATATTATTATTATTATTATTATTATTAAGAAACACTGCTTCAGTGTCTCATTTTCACTTGCTTTTACTGCCCCCTACAGGATGCAAATAGAACAGCACTCTGACTTTCACAAATTGTTTCGGGTTGTAAAAATTCCTGGTTGGAGCCGAAACGAAAGGGTACCTTTAAGTCCGAGTTCAATGACACTCCGAGGTTGAGCTTTTTCTCCACCTTAGGGAACATCCGTGTCCCTGATCTACCTGACGCACTCTTGCGCTGACGGACTTCGTGGCTCCTCGTTTTCGCTGTCGTCCAATTCGGGCAGATCTCCCCACAGGAGCAAATTGAGACCTGGAAACGTGGAAGAAGGTTCGAGTAATCTAGGGGCGGGGCCCTCATTTCCACACAGAAAGTAAGGCAAAATCTAGTACAGTAGACCTCGATGATATGACATCACTTTGTTCCGAGGAAGGGGATTGCAAAGTGAAATTGCTGTATAGAAGGGGTAAAACCCTATGCTAATTAGCTGATGAGTTCCAAACCAATATAAAGTTGGTATTTATTACAAAATTAAACAGCTTGATAAATAAACATGAAATTGAAATGCAAAGAAATAAATTCATTGTATTTTAATTTTGGTGTGACGAGACTTGAGATGGTATAGTAGAGAAGCAGGTGGATGCAGAAGGGGGATACGGCGATGGGAGATTAATAAATTATACACTGCTAATGTTCACACTGTACCAGTAAATGGTTCAGAAAATGCTTCTGTCCTTTCTGAATCAATGCAGAGTGTCGCCACACACATGACACAACATCACTGTGGCTGATTGGCTGAACCAAACACAACATTTACAGACTCCCTATCAAAATAACAGCGTCAATGACAAAGTGACTGTAGAAATATGCTGTTTATTACGACTCCTCCTTTGATGTGCTTCTGTGGGAGCTCACTGACTAGGACCGGATTGGAGGAGCAGACAATCTTGAAAAATTGTTGACACCCAAGTGCGGTAATAAAAAATACTGATGGAATCATCTCATATAAACATTTTATGAGGAATACCTGGAATATGACAATATTACCATATTTTTTAATGTTTAAAAATTTTGACAACAACAAACAACCCATGCGGTAATTTTTGATCCCACATACGCATCCAGGGGTTGTACTAGTGACCAATGTTCCCTGTAATTTTCCAGGGGTCTGAGCGTTCATACAAAGTTGGTGAGCAACGCTTGAAACAACAGTGAGCAACAGCAATCCCAAGTGTGGCAACTAAGTCATTATCAAACATGTCCAAAACTTGACATCAACTTACATTTTGCTGAGTTTCCGGCAATGCAAAATTATTTTTATCTTTTGAATAAATTGACTCGTGTATTATTGCAAAGATTTTAGGGCCTACAAACGTCATTTGTTCTTACAATTATTTCACAAGATATCCATTTCTTTTATTTCCTGATATATTTTGTCGCATAATATTAACATTTTGGGAGCCTTATTTAGTCGCTTGTACAGAACTGTACTTAATCACATTTTTTTAGTGGAAGTACAATGTTGGCAACAAGATTCACTTGATATAATGGGAAATTATTTGAATGCAACACAAGCTTTTTCTTCTTTTTTTCCCCGTGTTTTTTTCTACTTTTTTTTTTAATTCCTTTAAAAAAATCTCATTGTGTTTATTTTTTCCGAGCTGTTACTTTTTTATTTTTATTCTCTATTTACTTTTTTCCTACATTTCTTTCTTTTCTTTTTTTCTAAATTTTTCCTTCTTTTTTTCTCTTCCTTTTTTCTCAGCTTTTCACTACTTTTTCATTTTGGTATTTTTTTTCTTTTTTGTTCCATTCCCCCCTTCCTTTAAGTCATTTTGTGCATAATTTTACAAAATATTTGGTCATGTTGGGATTAAAGAAGCAAAAACAACCTGAAGAGCCATTTAGGACCCTTGTGCGCTGGCTTGATTTTCTTGTGCGCTGAGAATGTGTGAGCAGTGCGCAATTGCGCACGCGCGCAGCTTAGAGGGAACACTGCTAGTGACAGGGCTGTCGAGTCAAGTCATGTTTATTTGTATAGCCCTTAATCACAAAGAGTCTCAAAAGGCTGCACAGACGACAGATCATTGCAAACCATAGACTACTATGACACCATCCCCTGATCTAAAACCTACATGAGAGCAAGGGAAACCTCAGCATGAGGAAAATTAAGAAACCTTGAGAAGGGACTGGGGCAGCACGGCGGCGCAGTGGATAGCGCATGTGCAGCACAGTTCATTTCTTGGGAACCTCCTGCTGGGGTTAAATCCAGCTCCAGACTTCCTGTGCGGAGTTTGTATGTTCTCCCCGTGCTTGCGTGGGTTTCCTCCGGGCACTCCGGTTTCCTCCCACATTCCAAAAACATGCATTTCAGGTGAATTGACCGGTCCAAATTGTCCCTAGGTGTGAATGAGCGAGTGAGTTGTCTGTCCCCGTGTGCCCTGCGATTGGCTGGCAACCAGTTCAGGGTGTCCCCTGCCCACTGCCCGATGATTGCTGGGATGGGCTCCAGCACCCCCGCGACCCTACTGAGGATAAGCGGTGTAGCTAATGAGATGAGATGAGAAGGGACTGCACGTGAGGTGAGTGAGGTAATCCCCTTTCTAAGATGACCAGGCTGCAATGGATGTTGTAAGAACAAATACAGATACTGTCAGACTGTTGAGAAGCCACTTTTGGCAACACCTAGACATACCCTTAGAAATATGTGTAAAATACTAATGGTTAGTTTTTTTCTGATTGTAATCAATTTTGACCTGGGACCAGGTAAGGCTGAATGCTAACGTCCCACCTGTTTTCCATCTAGGATGCCCATGCTACACTCATCTGCATTAGGCAAGAATAAAAACCTTCTATTTCAGTGTGTTCCAAATTAGATTACTCAATGTTAGTAGTGATTATTTCAGTTGGGGACAAAACTTCAGTGTTCACTTTTAAAAGAGACCAAAACCGTCCAGATTCTCCAAACGGTTCAAGGACAGCATTCAATTTACTTGGAGTACGTCTTGGATTGGGATTTTAGGTGAACTTCACCAGAACGGGAGCTTTGTTAGGGTGGCTATCTATTAATCTTGAAAAAGAATTCAAGAGCGTTCTCCATTCGGGCCCCAGTGCTGTGGAATGCTCTTCCCCCTGAGATTCGATCTGCAAACTTCAGTGGAAATGTTTATATCTAAGCTTAAAACACACTTCTATTCTTTAGCATATGAATAACCTATATTTTATGTTGACAATATCTGTGTATTATTTGTTATTGCAACATACGTTGCAGCATGGTCATCCTGGCCTCACATGCCGTCCCTTCTCAAGGTTTCTTCATTTGTCTCATGTTGAGGTTTTTGAGTTTTTCCTTGCCATCATGTAGGTTTTAGATCAGAGGATGCTGTCATAATAGTCTGTGGTCTGTGCAGCCCTTTGAGACTCTTTGTGATTAAGGGCCAAACAAATAAACATGACTTGACTTGAGGTTTTTCCTTGCCCTCATGTAGGTTTTAGATCAGGGGATGGTGTCATAATAGTCTTTGGTTTGCAATAATCTGTGGTCTGTGCAGCCCTTTGAGACTCTATGTGATTAAGGGCCAAATAAATAAACAGGACTTGACTTAAAAAAAATGCAGTGTCTTGCGATTACACAATCGCAGTACGTCACATCGCAATATCGATAAGATTTCGGTTTATCATGCAGCCCTACTCTATAGTTCTTTGTATTTTATTCTTAATTGATTTTATTCATTCTTCAGCTAAAACCGTTTAACAATGGAAACAACATCACTAGTGTTAGTGTTTGAAGGGACCTGTTGAATCCAGCCTGTTGAGAGTAGAAACTGCATCACAGTTGAACATCCAGAAGTGTCCGTTGTTGCAGGAGAGCAGGCACGGTTTGCAGGGGGCCACCACGTGATAGCCCACAACGTTGCCGCTGCGCCGGAAAACAAAGCACAAATGCGACTCAGCGGTTTTCGATTCACATGAGTGGAAAGTGCGGACTCCGCTCCTGAGGTTTGTTTTCAACTCGGACATGACAACAACCGAGGAGAAAGGTTGCAATCGAAACGGGGTGCTTAATCGTTTGAATTTGCTCTCACTTAAAAGAAAATCCTGCATTTGAAAAAAATTTAAAATGGTGCTGCAATGGACACTGTATCAGAAATGAAGTTTTAGGGGTGATAATAGACAATAAATTAAGCTGGAAAACACATCAGACACATACAAACTTAAGTATCTAAAAGCATTTCAATAATTAAAAAAGCCAAATTCATTTTAAACTATAATGCATTGTATTTATTCTATTGTTCTCTAGTTCTGCCATACTTAACATATCATGCAGAAGACTGGGGCAATAATGACAAAAGTTCACTACAGCTCCTTTTTATCCTCCAAAAACGTGCAATTAGAACCATACACAGGGTAGGATACCGAGATCATACTAATATTTTATTCCTGCAGTCCAAATTATTAAAAGTGGATGATTTAGTAAAATTTCTCACTGCACAACTACTATATAAGGTCAACAAAAACATAGTGCCAGAAAACATCCATAAGTTATTCATTCGGAAAGAGGGAAATCATAAATTAAGGGCTGTAGTAAATTCATAATCCCAAAGGTGAGAACCACCAGGAAAAGTATGTGTGTCTCTGTGTGTGGAGTCAAACTTTGGAACAATTTACGAGATCAAACAATGTCCAACTCTTCACTTGTTCAAATTTAAATACAAAAAAACATTACTGGCGGAATACAGAGATGAAGAAAATGGGGTATGAGTGATACGAGAGATTGGGAATAGTGCGTTTACAACTATGGTTAACTTTGTTGTTATTGTTACTATTATTATATCATAACTGTTATTATTGCTATCGTTGTTATCATTGGTGTCACATTGATATTTAGTGACTAGTAGGATTATAACGTTGAGGGATGGGTACTATGAAGATTAGTGTATAAAATATGTGACTGTTGTTATTATATTTATTGATATCTGACCTATGTAATATGTAATATCTGTGATATTTTGTTATATTAGACACAAGAGGAGCTATCTGTAAAATGTATTTAATAGGGAAGATGAAGGGGTAGGGAAAATAAGCGTCTGCTTCTTACGACCCCTTTTTGAACATGTTATGTTAACATTATTTTGTTGTTGAGACATCGTTTATGTCCTGTTTTTATTTTAATGTTTGAAATAAAGTTTTCATTCATTCATTTATTCATTCATTCATGTAAGGAAAACTTGACACGCAAACCCACTCATTTATTACTTCGATAGTTCTTTTGTCTCAGTAAACTTACTGCACGTGTCGAAGCGGATACACTGGGGGTTATATTAAAAATGTCACTTGCACGTACCACTTGAGACATGCAATATCTCTCAATTTGCACTTGCAGCTGTCGGTCGAGTAGCAACTTGCCACAAAATCAACGGTTCTGTCGGGTAAAACAAAAGCAAGGTTTAGAGGTCTTCATCCAGAAAATAAACTTCAATTTAATTTGTAAATGTCCGCATTTATATAGCACTTTTAAAGTCAATGAAGACCTCCCAAAACACTTTACAATGTGCTTCACATTTACCCATTCACACACACACTCACACACCAATAGGGAGTCAGCCATGCAAGGCGCCTACCTGCTTATTGAGGGAATTAGGGATTCAGTGTCTTGCTCAAGGACACTTCGACATATGATCCCAAGACGAGCGCTCTACCTCCTAAGCTAATGTGTAGTATGATATTTTGCCAAAATTTGAGTGGCAGTAGCTCAGGTGATCAAGAGGTCGAAGGTTCGATTCCCTGCTTCCCATATTATATGTCGAAGTGTCCTTGAGCAAGTCACTGAATTCCTAATGCCCCCGATAAGCAGATGGTTGCCTTAACATTACATAGATTCTGGGTTCGCGGACCATCACCTGGACCTGATGCATGTCATCATCTGTAGCCTTTAGAATGTAACATGTAAGTAACTGTGATCAACGGCTATACCAGGAGTCAGGAACATATGGCTTGCAAGCCAAGTGTAGCTCTTTTCATGAGCACAGATCAAATTTACTTTTCTAATGTATTTTGGCCGTAAGTAGAACACTGTGTTTCTACCACTAGCAGCAGGAGTGCTGCGATGCTTTTCTACTTTCAAGGTTGATAAGAATAAACATCATAAGGATTCTTACATGTCTTCCTGCTAATTATATGCAACAGAATACACATGTCCGTTTTACATGTGTCTTCTACTACCATTTCTTGGATATCATTTTAAACATATAGTTCGCGCAAGATGTGAAAACCAGACGAATGATCAATAAATTAAGACTTTTATGAGGAATATTTACAGATTTAAAACATGTTGAATATTTTCATCTAGAAAACAAAATTATTTGGACGCGTTCTAAGGGATGGGCAGGGCACCTGTTTGATCGATAAATAGATACTTTATTCATCCTCGTAGAGAGATTGACACTTCCAGCAGTATCCTTGTGTTGAAAATAAAATCAAAATAAAATAAAAGAAATAGAATACAGAAATACCCAATATAATGCGTTGATATAGAGTATTTAAATAGTGCTGCATAAAATACACACTGTAATAAGAATATAGTAGGGTTCCATGGTCAATTTTCGTGTGTGTTTTTTGCTACTTTTTCCTTTTCTTTGTTTTTGTGTATGTGTTTGTTTTGCTGTCGGTCACCCCTTTCGAGGGATATCACTAGGGTAGATAGATAAATAAAACAGAATGGAGGACCACTCACTTAGTAAATTGTCACTATGTCACATAGTTGAATATAAATACAATACCGTATCCTTCTCGGTTGCAGTATTTAGTGACATTTTTATAATGAACTCTGCTAACACCTTGTTTTGAAACCATTATTTGTGACAACTGCTTGTCAAAAAAACCTCAACCTTCTGCTGGAGGAAAGCACATTTTAAACTGTATATTTATTGATATGGGGCGCAGTGTTTGGCATGATTAATATTTCAAATATTTCATCAAATCAACAAACGTCACATACTGGAATAAACGCCTGGAAGAATTAGCCTGTTTAGAGATCAAGTTGGGCAACTTGGTTTAATTCTTCCGGTCTTCCGATGACCAGACTCAAGTCTTCAGCTGGTACAAAATGCTGCAGCGAGGCTTTTAACAAGGACAAAAAAGTACGATCACATCACCCCAATTTTGGCTAACCTGCATTGGCTCCCTGTTAGCCTAAGATGTGATTTTAAGGTTCTCCTATTACTAAACAAAATCATACATGGACTTTCCCCCTCATATCTTTTCAGATCTGATTTCCCCCTATGTCCCGGCCCGAAGCCAAGAAGTGTTCCGCTGGTTCGAGAGCGTTCTCCATCCGGGCACCGGTGTTGTGGAATGGTCTTCCCCCTGAGATCCGATCTGCAACCTCAGTGGAAATGTTTAAATCTAAGCTTAAAACTCACTTCTACTCTATAGCATACGAATAACCTAAACGTCTTATATGTAATAACTTGTGAAGCCCTTTGAGACTATTTGTGATTAAGGGCTATACAAATAAAAATGACTTGACTTAATTCTGTCTTAATAGATATGGCGTGGCTCTCACCGAAAGGAACCCCTGGGCATTACAAATCAAAGTGACTTGACTAGAATAGCACGTACTTGTTTGGAGGTATATCCGTGGAATAGAGCTGAACCTCTGTGTCTGCAAGAAGCACGACTTTCATGCCCCTGGTGCACAACACATGATCACAAAAGATGCAGTTGACCTGGGCAACGCACTTGTTTTTAAAGCTGGGGTTGGACGTGGACATGGTCGTCCTGCGTCGATTCTGCATGGAAATCAACACCTCGACTTTGCAGGCTGAAAAGGAAAAACGAATCGAGAGGGTTTCTCTTGAGTTTATTGATGAGGGTGTGTTTATTTACCATTCAGTTCCCAGGCCACGGTCGAGAAACCGCAGCTAATGTTAGCTTTTTGTGGATAGCTTTTCTGGTTAAAGATAAGCGCAATATTGCGTGAGTGTGTGAAAACTTAATAAATTGACTTCATAAAAAGATACCGGTAAGTTTAATATTAAAATCAAGCGTCGAATACGATTTTCTTACGCTCGCAGCTCCGCGTCCATACAGCTGTCGTCAAATGCTAAACAAATAGCCGTCAGGTTTGTTTACAACTTCCTGACAGTTCGACCCACTTCCGGAAACAATCTTTGAATAAAAAGCAGGCTCGACGCTGATTGGACAAATGCTACAAAGGCGCGTACGATTGGCCAGGCTTCTCGTCATGCTGAAATTGAATTGGTTAATATAAACCTTTTTTCCATTTTGGGGTATTTGTTTATTTTGTAATATTATGTTTATTCAAACGTGCTTGAAAAAAAATACACGACGAAAAATAATATGCATAGATTAAGCTGTGGTCGTTATCTAGCTCCAGCGCTTGTGAATGCCAATTGGTTTTATAACACGTCAGTCATTTTGATAAGCCAATTGCAGTGTAAAACCTGTCCCTAACGTTATTAAAATGGGCGGTGCTGCGTTCATCAGTGGACAACGTTTTTGTTTTGTTTTTTCAAACCCAAAATATAAAATACTACAACATATTAGATTTAGTTGACTTATTATAGACCACTGTTTTGAGTTTAATTGTTGCTGAAGGTTAAAGGAAAGAGTTATTCGTCCCTCGGTGACTACTTCCGGTTTTAGTTGGATGTCAGGCAAACTTCAAAATATTGTTTGAAAAGTAATCTCATGTCCGTGCATTCATTTCTTTCATACTAAAACCGAGGCAGGGTTGCAAATTTGCACTTAAATAAACAAAAAGATATGAGAAATAATATTTCTTTTCGCCACGAGATGACGTTTGATTACTTCCGGGTTTGGTTAGCGGACAAAAAAACTTTCAAAAGTAGTTTCTAAAAAGGTTAAACAATGATCCCAACTCCGTAAGTTAATTTATGACTAGATTGAACTAAATTGGCGATGCATTTTCCCACTCAAACGAACTAAGACATAAAATAAAGCACAGAATGTTTTTCGCGTGGTGACGCTTTTGACTACTTCCGTTTTTAGTTCGCTGTCATGGATACTTAAAAAAATAAAAGAAAATACCGTTATAAAAGTATTAACGCCTGGAAAAACGAATACCACGTTTCAATATGGAAACTCGAACATTCAAAACATTACAAAACCTTTTGTTTCTTTAAGTGAATCACAAAAAGCCCTTTGGAGTCCCGCATCCAGGAAGATCCAGCCCCCCTCCCTCACTTCTTCATGTGGGGCGGGCTTGCAGATCACTTCAGGCGGGACCAAGAAGGCGAGAGGACGTTTCTGGTGCTCCAACTGACAAGTTATCGCCCATTTTAAAAGGTAGCAAAAGGGGGGTGACGCAGCCCCCCTTTAATCTAGCAACGCTTTGCTGCACGCGCGCGGAAATCGTGCACGTAACGCCCCAACTTGCAATGCACTAACCGAGACAATACAACGGACTGAGACACATTTTTTCGTCCCCTCCCATCTGGATCTCAACGTGGGTCTTCTTTTCATCGCCCGTAGAAATCAACTCTGTGTGGACAAGTGGTCTGATCTCCAAACCCTAAACCCAGCCATGACGTCCCCGGCTAAATTCCGAAAGGACAAGGAGATCGTGGCCGAATATGAAACTCAAGTTAAAGGTAAAACTTTTAGTTTTTGATGCAATGAAAAACGTCGATTTCGCGCACCAGTGAACCGGAGTAATCGTAGCATGTGCTCGGCAACAAAAGACCCGAAAGAGGGGGACAGAATCACGCCCATGGTAGGGGTGATGTTGACCACTACCGGTGTGGAAGCTGGCGCGTTTTTTCTCTTGCACGACTCGACAAGCAGAAATTCTTTGCAGTTTGGACACTGAACGAGACGAGCAGGGCGTTTTCTTTGGCGTCTGCGCTGCAGGCTTGCTTATGTGTCGAAACACATGTTCTCCGATGTGCAATCTTTGAATTTGTGGTGTTGATTTAACACATGCGTGGTGTTGAAGTGAGTTAAGGGGGCGATTGGTGCGTTTTGTGGATGCTTCTGTCGTCAGGCAGGAAGTCTGCGCACCCCTGAGCCACTTTATTAGGCACACCTGCACCATCTGTTGACGCCCCGATGCCAAAAACAATCTGCTTTTTGAAAAATAATGCACATTGACAATATATTTGTTGTTGTTGTTGCCATTGGAAATAAACGCGGGAGTACAGTACACCCTTGGTATTTCATCTTGAATGCGTTCTGCAAGGTGATATTGTCGTATGGCGGGAATAGAAACCTATAGTACTTACCTAATGCGTTCCGTATGTATGAATGAATGAAAACTTTATTTCGAAGATCAAAATAAAAACAGAACAAAAGCAATAACTCAACAACAAAATAAACTTACATAATATCTTCGAAAAGGGATAGTAAGAAGTAGATGCTTATATTCCCTACCCCTTCATCTTACCTATTAAATACACCAATGATAATAACAACAATATTAATAATATTAATAGTAACAGTTATGATATAACAATAGCGACAATAACAACAAAGTCAACCATAGTTCTAGACGCACTATTCCCAATCTCTCGTATCACTCATACCCCATTTTCTTCATCTCTGTATTTCGCCAGGAATGTTTTTTTGTATTTAAATTTGAACAAGTGAATAGTTGGACATTGTTTGATCTCGTCTTGTAAATTGTTCCAAAGTTTGACTCCGCACACAGACACACACATACTTTTCCTGGTTGTTCTCATCTTTGGGATTATGAATTTACTACAGCCCCTTAATTTATGATTTCCCTCTTTCCAAATGAATAACTTGTGGATGTTTTCTGGCACTATGTTTTTGTTGACCTTATATAGTAGTTGTGCAGTGAGAAATTTGACTAAATCATCCAATTTTAATAATTTGGACTGCAAGAATAAAATATTAGTATGATCTTGATATCCTACCCTGTGTATGGTTCTGATTGCACGTTTTTGGAGGATAAAAAGGGGCTGTAGTGAATAAAAAGGGTAAAAACATTAAAAATGACATCCGCTCAACCTCCACCAATTACTTCCCTTATTATAGATGGTATGCGTCATTTGAGTTGTCCCTTAAAAAGTTGGAAGTTAAATATTTTTTTAATTCAAAGAGCCTCGCTGTCTTCCCCGGGTTCATACAGGTGCTTGAAATTCTTGAAAATGTTTAGATTTGAAGGATCAAAAAGTGCTTGAATTTTAGGTGAAGTGCTTGTAAGCTTGAAGTTGTTGCCAGCTTTCTCAACGAGTCTGCTAAAAAAATGACACAGACACTACTCTGGTGGCTTTGCTTTACCATTGCATTCGTTCTTCAATCAGGATTAACTGTAGCTGTCATCAGTTTGTATGACCTTATCCTGTGAAGCGTCATTGCCTCCTATGGGTCACGCCCAAGAGGACAGGTGCATGCTACACCTGAACAAGGGACTATGAAATGGGTATAGTGCAGGTATTACATATGAATTATGGAAATTTATGGGCCGTTCAAAAAAATGAAGTTAGTGTTTCCCAGTGCTGAATTGTTTACGGTAAGAACTTCCTGCAACAGAAAATTTGAGCTACAGTACATATTTTTACCCAACACCTTTTTGGAAGGAGAGATTTGTCTCAAAAATATGTATTCGTTCAAATCCACATATTTGTTATTTACTCAAGATCTAAAAATCTGATATCTTGATAAATGTAGACCCAATATTAAAATATGTATACATAAATCCCAGATATATTTGCGGTTCAGCAAAATACATGATTCACACCGAATTTCTTCTTTTAATAGTACGGGGAAAAAAATCAAAAATTGGCTTTGTAAGTCCTTAAAAGGTTCTTTAATTTGGCCATGAAAAATGGATTGCTAACCCTGTCTTTCTTGTTTTTTTCTGTTAATTTGTGTTCCAACAAATTCTCCGCTGACCGCTTTTATGTTATTTGTTCAGTTACAGCTAGTGTGCCTGCATTATATTTCACATAATCATCATTATGGCACTCGTCCTTTTTCTGTCCACCTGTGGGAATGTGTCTTGTCGTCCTCTTTCGTGTTATGTTCTGTTAGAGCCGGTTAGTGTGGGAACATTTAGTAGTTGCCCTCTTGATGTTTTTGTTTTGTTCTGTTAGGACTAGTTAGCCTTTCACATTTCTTTTCCTGTTTTGTTCAGTTAGTTTGTGTTGCCACGTATTCAGCCCCTTTCATGTTTTGTTCATTTAGATCTAGTGAGTTAAAGTAGCTTAGTTGTTTTTGAATTCTGAAGACCTGAAATAACTTTGATTCTCGTCTCTATACTGTCCGATACTTATTCTTTTTCTAACAGCTAATTATCTTTGCACAACTGATTCCAAAAATGAAAAGCAGTATAGAACATTTTCAGCAGGTGTGCGGTTTTGTTTCTATCATAGAACAGTAAATACTCTTATATGGAAAAAAAACCTTGATAGGGTCACCAAGGTAGACCCCAGGAACAACCATGGGCTGGTTCTGATAATAGCTGATCATTAAAGGAACATTGTGATTTTCTCGGAAATTTGTAAACGATGACAATTATTTATAGATGGTGCTGAGGAAGATGCTTTTTGTGGATGACTGAGCTGATGACTTTTTCCGGATAACGCAGTAAAAACAGAATAATGACATTGTGGTACATTTGGTATTGCACTAATCGGTAATGAAGTAATAGCTCTCAAAGATGGTCTTTTAAGAAATATCGTTTCAAGTAACTCGCACTGACATCACAATCACTGACAACTTTTGGCTTGAGTGTCTGCTTAACTGTGTCATCACTCGTCATAAGAAGAGTGTGAAGCCGCCTTGCTCAAAGGCTCTCTACGGATACCTCCGGTCTGCAGAGTGGGTCACAAGACCACTGTGAATTGGCAGTGGCGCTTTTCCCAAAACTGAGCTGAAATCAAACCCGCTTCCAGTAATTTTGGGGGCTCTGCCCAAGCATGTTGACAAAGAGATGCACTCAAACTCACTCTGTCATTAGCTTGCGAGTCGCAAATAACTGCTATCAAATAGTCTTCTTCCTTTTCATATGAGATCATCTACATTCCTGAATCTGAATTCAGGCAAATTATGTCAGTCTCACGTTATAGAAACAAGTTTTAGTTTGTTTGTGTTGCAGTGGAAAGTTTGTAAATCCCACCCTGTGGCTTAACTTGATAGTACTTTGCATGGTAATAGTTTTTCTGCTACCGGTAACCGATGAAATCTCCTTTCTGGAGACCATACAGATAACCGATTACTTTTTCCCATATATTTTTATTTGTGTCTTCATTTTTGTGCACAATTATTATGATAAAATTAAACATGTCCCCAGAAAGTAATGATAAAGAGACTAGAGCTTAATATCTCTGTCAGGCCTGGCGGCTCTTTTTTTGCCATTCCGTCCACCAAAAGGTTAACTGTACTCGCGTGGTTGCGATCCATTATCCCCTATTCCTCATGTCTTTGAGCTACGACTGGCAGCTCTGTTTTGATATGTATTTTGCCCTAAATGAACTTCAGGGCAGGAGGGCGGCGCAGTAGTTAGCGCGTGTGCAGTACAGTTCTGAGGTCATGAGATCGAGCCTCCTGTGTGGAGTTTGCATGTTCTCCCCGTGCTTGCTCTGGTTTCCTCCGGGTGCTCTGGTTTCCTCCCGCATTCCAGAAACATGCATGTTAGGGTAATTGGCCAGTCCAAATTGTCCTTAGGTGTGAATGACCGAGCTAGTTGTCTGTCCCTGTGTGCCCTGCGACTGGCTGGAAACCAGTTCAGGGTGTCCCCTGCCCACTGCCCAAAGATAGCTGGGTTGGGCTCCAGCACCCCCGTGGCCCTACTGAGGATAAGCGGTCCAGATAATGGATTGATGGATGGATGAACTGCACTCTTGTAGCCGCGATCCACTCTCCTCAATCCCATATTGCTGAGAATGGGAACCGGCAGGAGGTACCTTGTCGGGAGGTGTCTAAGTTGAAATGCGTGGTTGTGGCTGTGGTCCCATTCCCCCGGTCATCTGGTGAGAACAGGGGCTGGCAGAGTGCTTTTTTTTCTTGGATCTGGGGGCGCGGGGGGGGTGTTCTGGTCCTCATTACCCGTGCTAAACAAGGGATTGCAGTATCTCAATCAGAAAAGCTGCTATTTAGGCCAGCTGTAAAAATGTCAGCAGACCCCAAATGCCTTCATTTTTTGCTGTCGGTAGAAGCAATTTCCAGGTGTCCAAACACACAGAGCTGAAGATTGAAAGAACATCCAGCCACGGAGGTAAGAACACGGAACCTTCCGGAGAATGGACATTGCAGGAATGTTCCGTTGCGGATTGTTGTGGTTATAGTACATATCGTTACGGAATGATCTTATCATCTCGCGTCGGAAGCAGACGGAGAATTTCCTTGGAATGGAATCCAGATTCCAGACCGGGATTCTGCTTTTCAGGGAACGCTGGACGTTCCAGCACAGTCAGCGATACTGGTTTTCCAATCAAAACCATAGTCCAGGGGGAAAACGAACAGGTAGTGTTTCAGTGCACGTGAACTATCTGAAATTGAGCATCCGTTGCTGTTCCACAGCTGTTAATAAGCAGAGTAAATTCCCACGACTGCCCTCAATGAAAGCGTATTGATTGTTTTTGTGGTCTGAGACACTCGCGGCAATATGTTTGGACGTCCAGTTTGACGATGCGCTTGATGCATGGAACAAGGCGTTTGGGAATGGCGCTTCTTTTATTCTCCCAGCAGCAGAAAAGATCATTTTTCACCTTGAATGGTTCGCGTCGAACGTGCATTGGTCAACTGCATGTAAACGTTTCAAGTTTTGATAAATGCATGTATGTTTCAACTCCTCGCATCCACCTAATCTGAAATTAGAAGGAAAAAAGACTGAAAGTGTCATGCTAAGCGGAATTTTACTCTTTGATGCTTTTAAGACAAGATGTGGCGTTTATTATTCTATCTACGTGAGAGTATTTTTGCAGCGTCGTCTGCTTTACTTTGTTCAGTTAGAGCAGAGGTTGCCAACCCAAAATGTTGAAAGAGCCATATCGGACCAAAAAAAATGTATGTTTTGAGCCACCGAAAACAATACGTTTTGTATAAGCTTTCCACCCCGCTACCCTATTGAGGACAAGCTGTGCAGATAATGGATGGATGGATAAGCTTTCCAAGGAAGACAACTCATTCTGTTTGAATATAAATGGTAAATGGTCTGCATTTATATAGCGCTTTTTCAGGTCAATGAAGACCTCCCTAAGCGCTTTACAATGTGCTTCACACTTACCCATTCACACACACACACACCTACACACCAATATGGAGTCAGTCATGCAAGGCGCCTACCTGCTTATTGAGGGAATTAGGGATTTAGTTCCTTGCCCAAGGACACTTCGACATATAACATGCAGGAGCTGGGAATCGAACCTGCGACCTCTTGATCCCAAGACGAGTGCTCACCTCTGTCCAAATCAGGAGTCCCACTCAAAGCGTCGGCCTATCTTTAATACTAATTAGCGCAAAGGGAACCCACTCTAATATCTTTTACTGCATACTATGTTGTTACATGGTTGTTACTGGGTTAATAATTGGAATTAGAAAGAGAGAAAAAAAGAGAAAAAGAGAAAGGGACGGATAGAGAAATGGAAAGCAAGACAGAAAATAAAAGAGAGAAACAGAAAAAGGGAGAAACAGAAGAGAGGGAAAGTTAAAAAAAGAAAGAGATGAATATGAATAAAGTAAAAGAGACAAAGGGAAAGAAGGGTGGAAGAGAGAGAGAAAAAGGCAGAGACTAAGAGAAAATGAAAGATAGAAACAAAAAGAAAGAAAAAAAGGATGGAAGGAGAAAGAAAGAAAAACGTCAGATAAATAGGAAGTTGGGTTATTCTAACTCAGTCGACCACAAAAAAAACTTACTAGAAAATTGCAATGACCCAGCCCTGGTGTTCTCTTTTCAGAACAGGTCCGCGGGCGCCTCAGCTGTCCCTAGGGGGCGCCCTCGTGCCTGTGGGCACCACATCGGAGACCCCTGGTCTAAATCTATATTATTTGGAATGTATTAATGTTTTTGTCGTCAGTTTTCCATTATCAAAGATTTTTGCAGCAACAGGTAACCACTAGGCAGCGCCAAAGCTGAAGTTAGTTAGTGTTCCAACATATTTTTTGTTGCATTTCAAGTTTGTTTAGCCACATGTAGTTGTGCCTGCTCTTTATATTTCTTGGTCTTGTCCTGGCACTCTCATTATTGTTCTGTCCTCGTGTGGGAATATTTTATATTGGCCATCTTTTATTTTTTCTTCAGTGTGAGCTGCTGATGTTGGAACATTATGTACGGCACTTGATCTATTCATAGATGAATATGTCCTCTTGATTTAGTGTTTTGTTCAGTTAGAACTAATTAGCTGGCTTTCATGTTTTTGTTCAGTTACAGCTAGTTGGCCTGCGTTATATTTCGAGCTCTCGTCATTATGGTACACTCGTCTTTTTTTTGTCCTTGTGTGGGGATGTTCCTTGTGCCTTTTCCTTTCATGTTTTGTTCTGTTCGAGCTGGTCATTGTTGGAACATTGTGCAGTTGTTCTAACCACACTTGAGTATGTTCCCTGCGTCCAATTTAGTGTTTTGTTCAGTTAGAACTGTTTAATATTTGAACATATTCTGCGTCGTCTTACTTTTATGTTTTGTTCAGTGTAAGCTAGTTAGTGTTCCAACATATCCTATGTCATCTGTTCATATTTCATTCAATTCAAGCTTATTATTGTGCTTGCATTGTATTTTATGGCCTAAACGCACTCTAGTTCTGTCCACGATTGATAAGGTTCGTTGTGTCCTTACTTGTATGTTTTGTTCTGTTACAGCTGGCAAGTGTTGGAGCATCATGTAGTTGTTTTATCAACGCGGGCGTATTTCCTGGTGTCCACTTAATTTTGTGTAGTCGGTAAGAACTAGTTGGTGATTCAACATATTCTGCGTTGTTTATTTCATTTTTTGTTCTGTGTTAGCTAGTTATTGTTATTTTCTGTAGATATTGCCCTTTTCCAGTCATGCCAGAACATGAAAGTCAAGTTTTTAAACAGAAAACACAAATGCGGTTGTGGAAAATAATATTTTAAAAGTAATTACGAAAGTGAAGCAAGATGATATGTAACCCTGTCAAAAAATTAATGCACTTAGTTTTATTTTAGTTTGTTGCAAAAGGATAGTAGTACGTGTGGACGCGTTCTAAGGGATGGGCAGGGCACCTGTATGATGCGGCAGGGGTAAACCAGTAAAAGCTGTGTTGTGTCACCCTGACCCGAGTGACATGGCCGCTTTCTCGTGTCCCGTTTCATATGGAGGGAGGAAAGCATGACCGACTTGGGTGCCGAGGTGCCTAACTTTTTTGGGTGTTTGGGCAATTGGGTTGGCCATGGTCCAAAAATGTTTGTGTGTATTTTTGCTATTTTTTTCCCTTTTTATTTTCTTTGTTTTTGTATGTGTTCGTCTTGCTGTCGGTCAGCCCTCTTGAGGGATATGACCAAGATAGGTAGATAGATAGATGGTTAGTTTTTTTTTAATGCAAAATTTGACAAAATGCATGCATTTTCCGTTTCAAGTTTTTTTTCTCTCCTTTCAACTTTGTTGGCACAGGCAACGGAGGATAAATGTCGCCTTTGACTGGCAGACAATAGCGAAGGTGTCGACATAGCGGCGGGTTTGTCTGCAAACGGGCACGCCTCCATGTAAGACGACGCCCGGACTTGTCATTTCTGTCGGGTTTGATTGATGCGTTTGTTCATAGGGAGGAAAAAAGAATGAATGTAGAAGCATGTCGGCCAATTAAAGCATTTTATGACCCGGGATTGTTGTGACATCACCGACTCCTCTTCAGGAAAACTGAGAACCCGTCAATAAGATTCAAGAGTACGGCCTGCATAGATGCTTGCAAGTAGAACCGAAAGTGCACGCTGGTGTTCTCCAAGCCGAATTAAGGATTTGCTGACTCGGCTTAAAATAATCAGTCGGGAAGGATGTCAGTGTGAAACGGAGGCTTGAATACACAATGATTGTGCCGGGAAGCTTCCTGTCGGTACAGTACAAACCAACACGGTTGAACTCTGGACATTTGCTAACAAGCATCAAGAGCATTTCTGTTTTGCTTAGAATTTCTCACTTCTATTTTTTCCCTGCGACAAACAAAAAGGGACGCGGCTGTGCTGCCTTTTTTTTAGGCGCATCTTGCGTTTAGCAGTGGACTCAATTTGGGAGAGGTGGAAGAGAAAATGCAAGAAAACCACGTTTACATACAAGAAAACCACGTTTACATGCAAGTAATAATTCAATTTGATGTAAAAGCCATGGTTTGTACAGGTGCTTGAAACTTTCAAAAATGCCAGAATTTTATTTTGTCCTCTCGTAAATGCTTGAAATTGTTGCCGGCAGTCTGATTCGATAGACCACGCATTAAACGAAGAAAAATAAATCATGTCTGCTTAAAAATTACGCTGACACGTCTGCTCTTGTAGCTCTGCCATTGCATTTTGTATACCCTTGAGAGTAATTGCAACTGGCATTAGTTTGTATGGCATTGTCAAGGCCAAAAAGACAGGTGAAGAGACAAAGATGCCAGTACTGGAGAAATTGAAAACTGGCTTAGAAAGTACTTGATCCTAATCTGGGTTGGGGTAGTCCAGTGGGCGATAACATATAAAAACACATTTGTCTGGAGTCTCTAAAAATAAAACCCTGACATAAATGTATTGTCATAGGAAAGCAGGCTGTTGGGCATGCTTGGTGTTGAATGAATCTTCGATTGTGCTCGAGGGATTCTTGACTATAGGATGAAAATGGTGACAATAAGAAAAGGACTTTCAAAATCAGTCCAAATGCCAACCCAAATCCCCAAAAGACGAAGAGTTTATTTGAGCGCGTCTAAAAGAGACGCATACGTGGAGGCGAAACAGAATCAGCTTGACAAAAGCTGCAATGATGATTTCAGCCAGAAGATGGCTTCAGCAAGGAGAATATTTTGAATTTACATACTCTACCTTTTAAATTAAAACAAAAAGGGGTTCCATTCGATTTAGTAATTTATATATTTCATGTTTATTCGTATTTTTGTCATGTTTGTCTTCCTACAAAAATCATAACAAAAGAAAAAAAAAAGTATTTTCCGCCCCCATCTTTTTCCATTTACAAACAAATCTGAAAAAGATCCTGGAAGCTACTAGGCCTAGGGGAGCGTTAAAAGGCTGCATGGTCCTCTAGTTCCACAGGTTTCCGACCCCCAGGTTAGTCCTCTTATTTTCCATTTCTGTTTTCCCATACGTAATTCCGATTCCTTGTTTGCAAGCGTGGTTTACCTCATCTGGTTTCTATTTTCAGCTCCCACAGCTCATGGGTATATCCTTCAATATATATTGGGTACCACAATTTTATCTATCCATATATAGTGTAAGTCTTTTTGGCTGGCTACTCAAGAGGACATCTTGTAAACACACCAGATTCAACAATGGAACTCACTTTTATTGCATGCATGTAGCCGCTGGTAGAAATACAGAAGAAAATTTTGCACTCTTCATGCAGAAGTGTCATCTCAGTCCACGCCTTTTTCTGTTTCCCTTCCGCGTACGTTGGCTTCGAGCCTGCTATGCGGACCCAAACGCATCGGATCTAATCTACCGGTTGGCGTGCTGTCAAAAGACGAAGGATAAATAAAGGAATGCCGCAGAGGCGACAACATTCTGTGCTAATGGAGGCGGGGCAGGCGTGCGACAACATTAGTCGCGTCAGGCAACGGAAAAATAAACACGACGTGGAGAAGATAAATGCTGAGCGGGCGAGGGCAAAGTTCAGCAGCGAGATGCCTGCCGTTCCAGATGTTCCGCGTGATCTGATTGGGCGACAGATGTTGAAAGCATGAAGACCGAATTTTGCGCCTGCTTCTGTTTGCCGTTGTGTTGTGCGTTGTCACTTTAAAAGAAGACACCTGCTTCATGTTTTTTGTTATGCTAGTCTGTGCTAGCCGCTTAGGGATTCCTCTCTCGCGTCTTTCAAAAATGCATACTCTGTTTCACTGTTTAGCTCCTGTCTTTTTACTTTGGATTAGATAGTTTTCTACAAGCTAGCTGAAATGTAGCTGACTATCAGGATATCCTGATAAGAATGCCCTTGATATTACATAGAGATACTTTTTAACCACATGACATTGGCAATAAAAATGTATCCCAGTCTTTGTATTTTTTATACCTTTTTTATCTCAGGCAGAAAAAAATGTAAAAGTGTAAAGTACTGTAAAATTCAATTAAAGACTAAATAAGTAAAACATGAATAAAAGTTTTATTTACAGAATATTCTGGAGAGTTGTGCATTTCTAGAGCCATTGTTGCTCTTCTATGCCTAGAATGTTCTGTAAATGAATCTTTTAAAGGAACTGATCATCCCCTTTATGCCTTTATATTGACAACCTTAAACAAACAAGGGGGGGAATTACTATTTACAATGGAGGCAAATACTAAATCCTGATAGGCGGAGAGGCGTTAAGGCGCATTGTGATCGGTTGTTGGTTGCTAGGCTATTTCGTCTTGCTTTTTATGCGATTGCTGCTGCTTCTCAATTGATATCTCTTAGAAATTCAATCATAATAAATCTCATCTCATCAGCTACACCGCTTATCCTCAGTAGGGTCGCGGGGGTGCTGGAGCCCATCCCAGCAATCAGTGGGCAGGGGACACCCTGAACTGGTTGCCAGCCAATCGTAGGGCACACGGGGAAAGACAACTCACTCGCTCATTCACACCTAGGGACAATTTGGACCGGACAATTCACCTAAAATGCATGTTTTTGAAATGTGGGAGGAAACCGGAGTGCCCGGAGGAAACCCACGCAAGCACGGGGAGAACATACAAACTCCGCATAGGAAGTCTGGAGCTGGATTTGAACCCACGCAGTAGGTTCCCAAGACATGAACTGTGCTGCACATGCGCTAACCACTGCGCCGCCGTGCTATCAGAGTAAATATTTTCATTAAAAAGTAACATGAATAAAATATATGGCTCTTGTTTAATAATGATGTTTTTATATAATTATTGGCATCTTAGTATCAACACCTTCAGGTTTGAGTCCAATACTGATACCGAAGATTTACTCTTAAGATTGCGAGACTGGGTAAACAAGTGTTGGAGTTGGCCAGTTTTGTTGTGATTTTCCATCCATCCATTATCTTCACCGCTTATCCTCAGTAGGGTCGTGGGGGTGCTGGGGCCCATCCCAGTCATCTTCAGGAAGTGGGCAGGGGACACCTTGAACTGGTTGCCAGCCAATCGCAGGGCACACATGGGGACTGACAACTCACTCGCTCATTTTCACCTAGGGACAATATAAACCGGCCAATTAACCTGACGTACATATTTTTGGAATGTGAGAGGAAACCGGCGTGCCTGGAAGAAACGCACGCAAGCACGGGGAGAACATGCAAACTCCGCACAAGGCTGTTAGCTGGTTTTGATCCCATCTCCTCAGAACTGTGCAGCAGATGTGCTACCCACTCTGCCACCATGCTGCCCTTTTTGTGATTTTACTAAGCAAAATATTTCGGGGAATGTGAGGTACAGAACAAGGCTGTATGGCAGGGGTCAGGGACCTATGGCTCAGAGATCGAATAGAGCTTGTGCAATAAATTGCTTGATGCTGTAAGGTTTTAACATTTCTTAAACTGCAATCTGACTCCAAAACACTTTGCGTGTCCTGTCCAAACCTTTACTATTGTATCATGTCCAGAAGCCAGAGAAGTGATTGAGCCCAGTATAGTCCACATATTAAATTATTTAGCCGAATCAAAGAGTTAAACACTTCGGATCTTTCTTCCTTGCCCACTTTTATAACACATGGCGATTCAAATGTCCAGCCCATGACCAAGCCTCTGGCTGATTGGTCCGCGTCGTGTTGATGTAAATTTCCCAATCGTCCTTTGAAGGTTGGGAGAAGGGTGAGAGGTCATCGCCCTCCGAACAGAATGGGGCACGACACACACATTCTAACCCCCTCAGGCGAGATGATAAGTAAACAAAAAAATCATCCCAAAGCACAGGAGTCTTACGACATCCTTCTGTCTTAGTTTGACCTCAAACACTGAAGTCAGATTTTAGAACAAGTATATTTGACTTTACGTAAGATAAAATTGTGTATAAAACAGTAAATGCTTCAACATCGAGCCAGTTTTTGCACTTGTAAAGCCGAGACAATGTTGACTATATGAGGGGGTTCGATCCAGTATATATAGCACACAACTACAGTTTACAGTCAAAGTGTCAAGGTGTAACTGTCCATGACCGTAAATTGCTAGATATTCCTATTATATGGAATCTCATTAAACAATCTATGTTTGCTATTGAGACACTTTATGATGAAAAGCCACAATAAAAAAACAGAGAACAAAAAGAAAAAAGTAACAGCTAGGAAAAAATAAACACAATGAGATTTTTTTAAAGGAATTAAAATAAAAAAGTAAAAAAACAGGGAAAAAGACGAAAAAGGTTGTGTTGCATTCAAAAAATTTTCAATTATACTAAGTCAATATTGTTGCCAACATTGTACTTCCACTAAAAATGTGATTAAATACAGTTGTGTATCGATCAACCGACTAAATAATTCCCCCAAAATGTTAGTATTATGCGACAAAAGATACCTGGAAAAAAAAGAATCGGAAATCTTGTGAAAGAATTGTAAAAACAAATGACGTTTGTAGGCCGAACAACCTTTGTAATAGTACATTAGTCAATTCATTCAAAAGTGAATTTTTTTTTGCATTGCCGGAAATGTCAAGTTTTGGACATGTTTGATAATGACTCAGTTGCCACACTTGGGATTGCCGTTGCTCTTTGTTGTTTCAAGCGTTGCTCACTGACTTTGTGTGAACGCTCAGACCCGTGGAAAATTAGAGGGAACATTGTTCATATGCTATACAATAGAAGTGTGTTTTAAGCCTAGATTTAAACAGTCCAACTGAGGTTGCAGATCAAATCTCAGGGGGCAGAGCATTCCACAGCACCGGGGCCCGAATCGATAACCCCAAAAATTGAAAAAACTAATTGAAAAAATCCCTACTTCACTCCAACCCTTTGTCTAGAACTGGTCTGGCAAGTGCCGATAAAACTCGAGGCCTTCCAGCATCGATACTGCCTTAATTAAACTGGAATATTTCACGATCCGACTTTGTGTTGACTAACCAAAACTGACAGTATAAAAGCAACAGTAACAGTACTGTTTTTCATCAAATAAAAAAATGGGAGTTAAAGGTGCTTGCTTTCTTTGGCTCCATTCCATCTGGAAAAAAATTGTTTTAAGTGTCTATAACCAAAGTCTGAATCATAAAAAAAAGACTTGACCCCTTTGGCCGGGGCAAGAATGTGAGAATCTCTCCATCCCTTCCTCCCTCTCACTGGTTTTCAATATTTTTCTTTCTCTCGGCAAACAATTGGAGCGTTGTGAAAAAGAACTACGACGGTCCAACTTTTGTTTTCGTCCCTCCCCTCATCATGGAGGAGCAATCTTGCTATATGGATGAATAAAAACCTGCAAATAAATGCCATTGAAATAAATTTCTTCTGTCCATCCATTTTCTGTGACCCTTATTACGGTTTCAGGGGGCATCCTTGTCATATTCGGGCACAGGGGAGAACATGCAAACTCCGCACGGTGAGGCTGCAGGAACTGGAATTGAACCCTTGACCTCTGCATTGTGGGCCTGTGTGAACCACCCATCCAACGTGCCGCTACGTAGAGATAAATTACCATAAGGACATAAATTAACAGAATGAACACATTGCATTTATGTCATTTATTTGGTATACAGTAATGTATTTTTTTCACTCCTATTGTCATTTATTCCTTATAAGATTCATTTTTTTCCTTTCTCTTTTATTTTGTCCCTGGTTTTTGTGTGTATTTTGCGCTGTACTTTGTCGTGTATCTTGTCACCAAAAATTTGGTTACAATGAGCTTCACCTAAGGGCAGCACGGCGGCGCAGTGGTTAGCGCGTGTGCAGCACAGTTCTAAGGTCATGAGATTGCATGATCTCCCGGTGCTTGCGTGGGTTCCCTTCAGGCGCTCCGGTTTCCTCCCACATTCCAAAAACATGCATGTCAGGATGATTGGCCGGTCCAAATTGTCCATAGGTGTCAATGAGCGAGTGAGTCGTCAGTCTCTGTGTGCCCTGCGACTGTCTGGCAACCAGTTCAGGGTGTCCCCTGCCTACTGCCCGAAGATGGCTGGGATGGGCTCCAGCACCCCCGCCACCCTACTGAGAATAAGCGGTGCAGATGATGGATGGATGGATAATTTTGTCTTTTCTCTTTTATTTTGTCATGTTTTTTTGTGATTGCTGCTGTTCCCACGTACTAAACAACAAAATACGCGACAAATTAAATAAAGTGCACAAGAAAATCCACGACAAATTAATAATGAAAATTCCCCAAAATACTTCACGAAATACATACAGAAATTCAGAACTGTATCCATTATAATATAAATGTCAAAATGCATAAATAAATAAATAAATTTCATCTATGTCATATATTTCAGTATAACATGATTAATTTCAGTTTTTATTTATATTACATCTCATTGCCTTCGCTCTGAAAACGCTGGTCTACTAGTGATCCCAAGAGCCAAGAAGAAATGATTGGAGAGCATTCTCCATTTGGGCCTTGGTGCTGTGGAATGCTTTCCCCCTGAGATTCCATCTGCAACCTCAGTGGAAATGTTTAAATCTAAGCTTAAAACACACTTCTATTCTATAGCATATGAATAACTTCTATTTTATGTTGACAATATCTGTGTATTTGTTATTGCAACATTCGTTGCAGCCTGGTCATCCTGAAGGGGGAATGACCTCATGTGCCGTCCCTTCTCAAGGTTTCTTCATTTTCCTCATGTTGAGGTTTTTCGAGTTTTTCCTTGCCCTGATGTAAGTTTTAGATCAGGAGATGATGTCATAATAGTCTGGTTTGCAATAATCTGTAGTCTGTGCAGCCGTTTTAGACTCCTTTTGATTAAGGGTGTCACAAATAAACTTGACTTGACTGTCAAAACTTCCTGATGTTTGACAGCGTGGATGATGTTTGCCACACGTTGCCGTCCACTCCTCACATGCGCAAAGCATATTTTGCTGACGCGGATGTTTGCCAACCGGAGAAGATAGATCTATATAAAGACGGACGACTCATATCCTCCTTCGGGCCGACTGAGGAAACCGGTTGTGCTTTGAAAAAGCAGAGTCAAGGAAGGAGCTAGACCAGGGGTCAGGGACATTTTTGATCCAAAGAGCCACAAAGAGAGAACATATTTTGGTTTTATTTTTGAGAGAGCCACACCATATATTTTAAGACAAGATTCAATAAAAACTGCAAAACCCGCTCTCTAGACAGAAATGAACTGTTCAATCCCAAAACCTGTGTCCCATGTCAATATACCACTTAAAACTTTACTCCCTCCCGCAGTTACTCAAGGGCGTTGAAGCTCATTTTGACATTTTTTGTCCTAAATAATAGTTTAAAACCTAGATGAAAGCAAAGTTCGTTTGTAAATATGTCACAAAATACTGCAAACGTGGATACTAACGTATTTAACGTTCAGTGCAGACGGCGCTGGGCAAAGGAGAAAGAGTGCACTCGTCCTGTCCTGTGTATATCTCTAACATTTCTCAATTGCTTTATGTGCTTTGCAAGAGCTTATGGGTTAGTTTGTTCTGTGGCTTTTCATCATAAAGTGTCTCAACAATAAACATGGATTGTTTAATGAGCGTCCGTATAAAGGTTTATTTAGCAAATTGCAACCAAAACGGGGTCTGCTGGTGTGAGACTCTGACTAAACTGTGGTTTAATTTTTGTTCTTTATGTACTGGGCTGAACCCCTTTAAAATCAGTATTGTCTTGGCTTTGCTTGTATGACAGTTGGCTAAGCATGAAGCAACATGAATAAAATTACACAAGGTTTATTCTATCTCTGAGCCATATGAACTCATGAAAGGAGCCATAAATGGCTCGCGAGCCATGGGTTCCTGACCCTGGAGCTAGACTAAGGAAACTGAGATAGAAATGAAGCGTAAAACGGAAATAAAGATTCACTGCGGACGTTGTAACACTTTTACTCGTGACTGCCACCTCTGGCCTTAAGCAGAACCGCAGCATGTGTCAGGGCACCACTCTAGCCCTCCCATCCCCATTTTCCCTCCCCCTGTTTAATTAAATACGTTTTAATTTAATGAATGCTGAGCACAGTAGACTCCCGGGATATGACCTTAAGCTCTTGTGAGATGGGGATGGCTAAGTGAAATTGCTGTATAGCGGGGATATCAACTTATTGGAATGGCTTCTGTACCCCAAGACAAATACATAAGAACATCATAAGTACATAGAAATACTTATGTGTATTTTGTGTATAGGATTAAATAAATAATTGCCCCAATCACCAATCGGTAACTCTCATAATCTTTAGTGAGTGTAAGAATGCATATGCTTTCTTCATATTTCTTCATTATTGCAAGCTTTATTTCCATGGTTCTAATGTTTTTGCTTCTCCTTTTAGTATCGTTGCAAGCCTTTCAACCCATAGCAAAATAAAAATCAGTATTATGTTGCCGACCTACAAAATATTTACTAAGCATGGGAGATTCTCATAGAATGAATATGAAGGCATGGTGGGAAAGAATTCAGTCAATAAAATAATGGCATTTTCATGATCTCATGACGCAAACCAATAGCAGAGCAATCTCTTATGTGATGTCAACCAATGGCGGACCAGCATTTTAGAGACGTAAAACCGCAAAGTATGAATGTAAATGGTTTTGGGAAATTCTAAATAATTAGGTGATATAGTGGGGACAAAACAACTTCTATTTGAACTGAACCCCTAATGGGTGAAGTGTATTGTAAAGCTCTTTGGAGGTCCTCAGTGGCTGGTAAAGCTAAAGCGCTTTATAAATGGAGTCCATTTGCTATTTATTTCCAAACCTTGAAGTAAAAAAAACATTGTTAGGTGGGGGCGCCGTATCCTGTACTTTAATATATAAATATATTTAAGGTAAATACATTTGATTTGAAGGACATCGTTTAACATAAATAGAATAAAATGTGGAGGTAATAACTGGTCAAATTCCGGCTATCCTTTTTGAATATTGCTATAATTGTATATATATCTCATCTCATCTCATTAGCTGCACCGCTTATCCTCAGTAGGGTCACGGGGGTGCTGGAGCCCATCCCAGCAATCATCGGGCAGTGGGCAGGGGACACCCTCAACTGGTTGCCGGCCAATCGCAGGGCACACAGGGACAGACAACTCGCTCGCTCATTCACACCTAGGGACAATTTGAACCGGCCAATTCACCTGAAATGCATGTCTTTGGAATGTGGGAGGAAACTGGAGTGCCCGGAGGAAACCCACGCAAGCACGGGGAGAACATACAAACTCCGCACAGGAAGTCCGGTAGCTGGATTTGAACCCACACAGGAGTTTTTATATATATATATATATATATACATTTGCAAGGTGTAACTGTCCAAAATATTTTTAAATTAAATGCGGAGGGAGGAACTGGTCAAATTTTGACTGGATTTACTTAATAGTACTTTTATAAATGTGCCCAAGGAGTCCAATGGATATCTTTTATATTATTGTTGTTGTTTTCATTTATTCTGTAAGGCTTCTTGATTATTGTCGAATAATTTTTTGAAACAAAATGTGTAAAATATAAAAACAAATGAGGAAGGTACATAAACCAGAAAACAAAGGAAGAGAAAACAAGATATATTATAATTTATCTTCAAGAATGTAACTAGAAATTAATTCAAGTCAAGTCATGTTTATTTGTATAGCCCTTAATCACAAAGAGTCTCCAAGGGCTGCACAGATCAGACTATTGTAAACTACAGGTATAGTTGAGTGTCATCTGCGTAGCAATGGAAACTGATATTATACTTGCGAATAATATCACCTCATAGGAAGCATGTAAATGCTGAAAAGAAGGGGGCCAAGTACTGAACCCTACGGAACACCACAGGTAACACTAAAGTTCTCAGATGTCATTTCACCATATTTAACACAGTGCGTCCTATCTGAGAGGTAGGATCTGAACCATAAGAGGACTGTTACTGAGAGACCAATCTATTTTTCCTGCCGGTCTAGTAGAATATTATGGTCCACAGTGTCAAAGGAAGCACTAAGGTCCAGCAACAGCAGCAAGATGATCCTGGAATGTGTCAAAGTGCAAAAAAGATTTTTAAAAGGAAATATTGTTAAAAATCTATTGAGGGGGGGTTATTAATATAGTTGCATTCTTTTATTAAGGGTTTCCTATGACTTTAAGGAGAATCGTCCAAAATCAATGCTATCTTTTTAACTCAATCCTAATGCACTACATGTAGTTTTTTTTAAGTAGTCAGTCCCTCTTTCCCTCCCCACCAGTCGCTCATCTATGCGTGTCAGCACCCTTGGTTGCCACGGTTACCGAATTGCCCCCATTTTTTTCCGGGTTTGCAGGGAGCACGGAGGAAATTGAGAAAGAATAATTTGGTTTCCTCTTCCCCGTAGGTCTAATCAGGTTCCCACAGCAGATTCTGGTTCTTCTTCCTTTGTTTGCAAGGGGTCACTCCTATTTATTGATCACTCTGTGAGTCACTATACTTTCAGAGGGGAGATCATGAGTACGGGGGCGTTTTTCCAAGTATCGCACCCCATGATGAACTCCCGCGCCCCAAATGTAGTTTTAACGAAGCTATTCATCAGCCCGATCTGCATTGCACCCGCACGCCCCTTCTATTCTTCTGCACAAAGTGGGAACAGGCTGTTCTTTCCCCCCTCTCGGTTGCCATGCGGATGCGGCATCCGTGCCGTTCCCAGCATCCTCTAGAGGGAGGATGGGGTCTTACCCTAAGTCGAGATTTGACGCAAAAACGATTTTGGTGTGAGAAATAATTCGTTTTTTTTTGCCAAGCGCTTTAGAGGCCATCACGAGTACGTATGCACAAAAGTAAATAAAGTGGAATTATTTTTTTATTATTAAAATGTTATATACAGTACACGACATTAATTTGTCCCAAGGTAGGGATTGCAAGATTAAACTTAAATAGCGCGAATTAGCACCAAACCCATTGTTCCTCAGATAAATGGTAAATGGTCCGCTTTTCAAGTCAATGAAGACTTCCCAAAGCACTTTACAATGTGCTTCACTCTTACCCATTCACGCACACTCACACACCAATAGCAGCCATGCAAGGCGCCAAGCTGTTTATTGGGGGCATTAGGGATTCAGTGTCTTGCCCAAGGACACTTCGACTTATAAAACGGAGGAGCCGGGAATCGACCCTGCGATCTCTTGATCCCAAGACGAGTGCTCTACCTACCTGAGCTAATGCCGCCCTATTAAAGATGAAAACATTTAAGTCATTAAGTAGTGTATAATGATTATTTTTAATTTATAATTCATTTTTTCATTTTACCTAAAAGATAAGTGTTTGGATTATGGTAGTATATTACAGAAGAGCATTTGACATTCATATGCATGAACTTTAAATAATTTTCATTTCAATAGATATAATGTTTTTGCTTCTCCCTTTAGCATCACTGCAAGCCTTGGACCCGTACAAAAAACAGTCAAGTCATGTTTATTTGTGACGCCCTTAATCAAAAAGAGTCTTAAAGGGCTGCACAGATCACAGATTATTGCAAACCACAGACTATCATGACACCATCCCCTGATCTCAAACCAACATGAGGGCAAGGAAAAACTCAAAAACCTCAACATGAGGAAAATGAAGAAACCTTGAGAAGGGATCGCACATGAGGTCATCCCCCTTCCAGGATGACCAGGCTGCAATGGTTGGATTATACACAGATATTGTCAACATAAAATATAGGTTATTCATATGCTATAGAATAGAAGTGTGTTTTAAGCCTAAATACAGTTTTGTATTGCTGACTCGTAAAGTATTTAAGAAACACACAAGATTCAGATGTGCAAGAAATACATTGTGGGAAGTAGTTAAGCTAATGGCACATCTGTATTTTAATGTTGTATTGACTCACCAATAGCAGACCAGAATTTTGTAGAGCAACCATTAGCTGACAGGCATCTGAGACTTGACTTGTCATAGAAACAAACACAAGAAAGTGAATTTTCTGGCCACACAAAATGATTTTTTGGTGGGGATGTGGTATAGTGGGGAAATGTTGTAAAGAGAGGCCAAAAACATCCTTAACTAGTCATTGCTGTAATAAAGAATAAAATGCAGAAAAAGTTAACAGTTTAATGATCAGCAGTCAATTGAAAGATTAAATGCACTCTGCTTCGGAGCAATCAATATCACTAAAATGTGTCCAAATTTGGCTGTTTTCTGCTTTTCATACATACAGTACTTTCTTTTTTGTCTTCCGTATTGAACTCAATTATTACTCAACACCTATAGAGCCCTATTCCCATTTGTGTGAGGCACGTGCATTGTTAAAGCAGAATGGCAGAATTCATGTCAGTTTATAGCAGCCCATTGACACAAAAAGATTGTAGATCATGGATAGGAACATCGCACAAAGTGTGTGTTTGCAGCAAGATAGCGACTTGATTTTAGTCATCAAAGTCAACAAAAAATATATAATGTAATGATCGGCGCTGGATTCCTTCCTTTGAAGGTACTGGGAAAATGGAAAAATTGATCATGAAGGTGCTTGAAACCCCGGCGTTAGTAAATACTACATTCATAATCACTATCTAACTATTGTTAGGTAGTCGCTATTTTCAATGGTGATCCGAAAAGACGTGATGTAAACAACTCTGGGAACAAAAGAACACTTTATTCAAAGTAACTTGAAAGCTTCTATATTGACAGTCAGCAATAATAACGGCGAAAAAAATAATTATTTAGATTATTCCCAGGTTTCTACCTAATAAAGTATTTTGTTTGGGATCTTTTTGGTGTCTCAGGTTTTGTTGGGTGGGGAGGACCCATTTCTTGTTCGGGGCCTTATTTCGAGGACTCCAAGTCAACAATTCTCACGAATGCGGTCAAACACGCCCGGGGAGGGAAATTTCGTGTACGCACTCGTTCTTGCATTTGGATGCGGGCGTGGCAACCTTAGCATGTTTGAATTCGCTGTTTGTTGAAGTGGCCCCGTCAGCGCAAGTGCCGGGACTCGATGGTTATCGGGCTGATTTTTGCAGCGTGGCCACTTACACAATGCATTGGCATTCCATTAGAAGGTCTACTTTAGTGTATATGTCGAGCGCCAATACATCATCAATTTATCCACAATTAAGTAATTATCAAATCAACCAGTGATTATTTTAAAAACTCATTTTGATACCGACCACAATAAATTGACATTTCATTAGAAGAGCTTTTCCATGGGAAAACTAAAGGTTCAAGAATAAATAGATTAATCAACACAAGGTCATCAAATTAATCGCTGATTATTTAAGATAATCAATTAATTATCTAGAGACCTACCATCCATGATCATAAAGGCCACCTTAGATTAGATTCATCGTTTCTCTTTTAAACCCTCTATGCATACAATAGAGGAGCTCTTCTAAAGGAATTTGAATTAATTAATCCTCAAATTAATCACTGATTATTTCAGTCACCGATTATGATTATCATTCGAATACAACAAGCATAATGGCTACCTACACAGTTAATCCACATTCCATTACAAGAGTTAGTGCAGGGGTTTCAAACTCATTTTGACTCGGCGGGCCACATGATACAACAAACATTCTCTAGGGGGCCGGACTAGTAGATTGGAGAAAAAGAAAAAGCGCGAGAGAGAGAAACAAAGAAAGAGAAAAAGAGAGACAGAGAGGGTGAAAGAGTGAGAGAGAGAGATAAATACAAGTACAGGGTTTGTGAGAGGCACCTGTCTTTGGCAACATCAAGTGGACATATTTCAACCTGCAGCTCATTTTTCTCTTGTGCTTCCCTCATCGTTGTCTCACGCACCGGATTCAATCCCTTAGCAGGCCTGATCCGGGCTGCAGCACGCCTGTTTGATACCCCTGCTCTAGTGTATATCTATGCGGCCAACAGTCAATTTATCAACAAATAATGAATCATCAAATTCATTGCTGATTATTTTGATAATAGATGACTCATTTTAATACCAATCATTATAACAATGCACAATAATCTGACTCATTCTTCTGTAAATCTAAAGGGTCAAACAAATTATGGATTGTTGATTGATCTATTATTTAACAGTTTTACTTTTAATTATTGAGATAGCAACCACAATCCAAATGGCCATCCGCACAATAAATCGATATTCCATGAAGCGTTACTCTGTCACAAACCAGGAACGGAGACGGGACCCAATTGCGTTCGTTTTACTCAGTTTTATTTAGAAGGAGAACACGACTCGCATCCACAATCCGATAATCGTCGGTCACAGGTAGCAGGTAGCTGGGACGTGAAAGTGGCACTTCCGTGTCCAGCGAAGGTCGTTGTTGAATGTGAGAAAACAGGTCGATGGCCGGGGCGGAGGAGCAAAACATAAACGGGTCCAGAAAAGAGATCGGCAACGGGAATCAGACAGAACACAGGGCAGGATAGAGTCTGATAAAGGGGTCCAGAAACAAGGTCGGCAACGGGAATCAGACAGAACACAGGGCAGGATAGAATCTGAGAGTCACAAAAGCTTGCCCAGCGGGTAGCATAGGTTCGCAGAAGGTCTGACGAGTGTTTTCGGGAAGGCAGGAGTTTAAAAAAAGTCCAACTGCCAATCAGGGTCCGTGGCTGTTGGCGCCAACGGGGCAGACCCAGGTGGTTCGTATCAGTAATCATGACAATATCTAAAAGTCATCATGAAATTAAGTCATGATTGTTTTAATAAACGATGAATCATTTATCTCAGATGAGGGCCACCATTAGAAGAGCTATTCTACCGTATGCCCTACAAATCAATTTATAACAATTTTAGTAGTCAATGAGTCATTTAGATACCAACCACAGTATATAGAATGTTGTTTTAATTGAAATAGTATTATCTTACCCAATTGATTGAGAACATAATTGACACAGTAATTGATATTGAACTGTACTTGAACTTGTATTCAATCTCATGACACTCTGCAGCTGTCAATCAAAGAAGGTGCCGTCAATTTTTCAAATCCTGAGTTTCTCATTCTGCCCCCAGTACCAACTAGGCTTTCCCGATGCATTTCGATCTCCAAATTCTTCCTGTCTGGCGCACACGGCCTTTTTATCTCTACCTCCATCGCAAAGTCTGCATAATTCATTCTTCACCCTGGAGTTCTCTTAGCTTGGTAAATACTGCATCGTGCGTGTTGGTCCGCTGAAGCCGAGGTTTGAATTTGCTTCAATCTGCTCATTTTTCGGCGTATTTTATTTCCTCGTGTGACTTGAGATGATTTGATAAAATGTATTCTATAATAATAGCCTGTGTCCCATTTAAGCAAAAATACCACTTTAAACTGGTTCCTCCCACGGTTACTCAAGAACGTTAAGACCTTCATTTATTTCATAAATAATTATTTCAAAACACGGTGCAAGCAGAGTTCTTTTGTAAAAATGTCACCAAAACTGATAACCAAAAGGTTGTGGTTATATTTCCCTTCAATCCAGTGGAAACATGTGAGAGAGGACTGTACTGTCTGTGCATAGCTCCACCCACTCTTACCGTTCTATTCAAATTGTTCTGCGTGCTTGTCTAGCGTTTTTGGGTAATTACACTTTGTTTTGTCGTTTTTTTGATTATAAAGTGTCTTAACAGTAAAACATATGTTATATAATGAGCTTCCGTGTAAAGAATCCTTTAGCGGTGTGCCATCAAAACAGGATCTGTTGGAGTGACACCTTGACTGTAAACTGTAGATGAGACCTAGGACCGAACGGCTCAGGGTATGCACGCACCTAACTCGTCATTCTCATCTCTCATCTCATTAGCTGCACCGCATAACCTCAGTAGGGTCGCGGGGGTGCTGGAGCCCCTCCCAGCATTCATCGGGCAGTGGGCAGGGGACACCCTGAACTGGTTGCCAGCCAATCGCAGCCAGTCCCCTGCCCGCTGCCTGAAGATAGCTGGGATGGGCTCCAGCACCCCTGCGACCCTACTGAGGATAAGCGGTGCAGCTAATAGATGGATGGATGGATGGATATATTTCAAATGACAATGACATGCAGACAATGACTGAAGGGGGAGGAATAAGTAAATGAACCCTCTGTCTAAAGAGACTGTATAATAGTAGAAAACAGGTAGCATCTCAATTCAGCAGACGATGAATTACAATTGTATGTAATAATCTGTTTTTTTCTTATTACTCAACCAAATGGTACCGTGCCCTCTCGGATTCCGGCCCCTCCCCTTAACATTCCGACCCAGTCCGCTTTCTAAGCGCTCATTCCAGCTGTGCATCGGCCCGTGCGGAGCACAACTCGTACGAGCTGTCGGTGACTCGTACCGCCTAATAACCGCCGAAGTTCCTTTGAGCCAAAATGCATAACCTACTTTGAAGTTTTTTAGATCTACAGTAGAACTCTTGGGATATAGGGTTTTCAGGGCCGAGGAGGCAGATCATCGATATTAATTTGCTGTAAAAGCTTAATCGCGTAAGAAATTCTTAACAATGGAAAACGAAAGCCAAATTTCAACGGAGCTTGTGAATTGAATATTGTGGGCACTCCTGTTTTACAGTCAAATTGACGTACCAATGCTATGGTAACAGCTAATCACTCGGCCTACAACTTTAGCATGCTTTTTATGCTCCCTCTCAATCACAAGCACACAGGCTTTATTGACTGACCAATGTTCTGATAATAGCTAATATATCTGTCTCCACCTGAGCGTGCGTCCCTAAAACAAGAAAACTACACTTTTTACGCTGCCTCTTAATCACACACATGCAATTCTAGACTTGTTAAAATCTCAATATTATCAGTGGTTTTGATTAACAGGCATATCAGGACTCGGGCATTAGCGGAGCTGCTTTTATTTACACCACTCTAACGTTATTACCTTTGCTTCAGTGGTTCTACCTCCGTTTGCATGTCTAATCAGAAGGCGCAGGTGGGTAGCATTTGAGATGGAAGGCAGGAGAGACTGAGTAAGGCCCGGCTGTATCTGAGCCTAAATAACAGGCCATCAAATGAATCAAAATACCGATGTCTGCAGATAATCAGCCCGCCCGATAATCGGTCGACCTTTAGTATTTTTTCATGAGGTGAAAATAGCTTTCTTCATACCGGGGTTATTGTGTTTTTGCTTCTCCCATTAGCATCACGACAAGTCTCTGGTCTCGTACGAAAAAGTACAGTGTTGTATCGACGATGTGCAAAATCTTTACTGAGCAGACTAGATTCTGAACTGAATGAAGACTGAAACAGGCATTGTGGGATGGAGTTCAGCCAAGAGCGTATCAGCATTTTTAGATTCTCTAACGCAAACTGCTAGCAAACCAGCCTCTTATATCGCCTTGACCAATAGCAGACGGACATCTTAGACTCAACTTGCACATGATTCACACAAACACTGAAAGGTTTGAATTCGTACTTTTTTGGGCGTGGGAAACAACATTTTGAGTTCGTATAATGGGGAAAAAACATGTTTGAGTGGCTTGCGAAAATATTTGGCCCCCTTCAAACATCAAGATATAATTTCTTGTGAAGCATCAACATTAAGTGGGACGCAATCATCAAGTGGAACACTCTTTATTGGATATTTTAAACTTTTTTAATAAATGAAAAACGAAAAAGTGGGTGTGCAAAATGATTCAGCCCCTTTACTTTCAGTGCAGCAAACTCTGTCCAGAAGTTCAGTGAGGATCTCTGAATGATTCAATGTTGATCTAAATGACTAACGATGATAAATGGAATCCACATGTGTGTAATCAAGTCTCTGTATAAATGCACCTGCACTGTGATAGTCTCAGAGGTATGTTTAAAGTGCAGAGAGCATCATGAAGAACAAGGAACACACCAGGCAGGTCCAAGATACTGTTGCGGAGAAGTTAAAAGCTGGATTTTGATACAAAAAGGTTTGCCAAGCTTTAAACATCCCAAGGAGCACTGTGCAAGGAATAATATTGAAATATCACGGCGCAAAGTCACAACGGGAGTCTACTGTGCTGATCGTATCAGTGCATGATATCGCTGGCTACCACGAAGCGTAGTACTCATACTTAACCGTTATTGTACTGAGTTAGGGCCAGAGTACCTTACGCCGCTATTGTCCGACCTGGTACGCAGCGCTGATTGTTTTGCAGCCGCTTACAGTATGCGTGAGTCATGTCCCTGCCTGTGTCCCTCTCCATTGTGTCCAGCTACCAGACAAAGATGGCTATTGTCAAAAGGGAGAAGGGGCTTTAACCCCCCTCACATGATATGATTTTTAAGCACCCTGCAATGATTGTGCACCTTCTAAACTATAGAGGCCAGAGTTTTGTCTCTTCTTTGTAGTGATGTTTTTGCCTTTTTCCCTCACAATTGAAATAATATTAATTATAACAGTTATGTAATAATAATACCAACAATAACAACAAAGTTAACCCTAGTTTTAAACACAGTATTTGTAATCTCTTGTATCACTCGTATCCCATTTTCTTCATCTCTGTATTCCGCCTGTAATGTTTTTTTGTATTTAAATTTGAACACTTGAATAGTTGGACATTGTTTGATCTCGTCTTGTAAATTGTTCCAAAGTTTGACTCCACACACAGACACACACATACTTTTCCTGGTTGTTCTCACCTTTGGGATTTTGAATTTACTACAGCCCCTCAAGTCATAATTTCCCTCTTTCCGAATGAATAATTTTTGGATGTTTTCTGGCACCATGTTTTTGTTTACCTTAAATAGCTGTTGTGAAGTAAAGAAAAATACTAAATCATCCAATTTTTATCATTTTGACTGCAGGAATAAAATATTAGTATGATCCCGATATCCTACCCTGTGTATGGTTTTTATTGCATGTGTTTGGAGGATATAAAGGGGCTGTAGTGTCTAGAAAATAAAAAAAAATACTATGCTAGGACACACTACATGGACAGTACTACACATAGACAGTGCACACAAGGTCATAAAGTGCATAGTGGTAGCTTCTAAACAAAAAGTTGTGCATATTAGAAATATTGTATTTTCTGGACTATAAGGAGTATAGTACATCAACTTTGGCCAGCATTCTGTTTGGCAAGGGGGCCACACAGACGTGAACAACCCCTCCATCTCTGCGTTTCATTTTCCGTCCTTATTTTTACATTAGTTTTGTCTTCAAATCAAGTTTATTTTGTAGATGATTTTAATGATTTATTCAATCAGAGAGTGGGTGTATGTGATTACATTATGCTGAACCTTCAAAAACGGTAAAAAGAAATCACTTTAACCCTAACCCTCAAAATATTTTTTGTGTTTATCTACCCTGGTCGTATCCTTCAAGAGGGGTGACCGACAGCAAGACAAACACATACAAAAACAAAGAAAATAAATGAAGGGAAAAATTAGCAAAAACACAAAAAAATTTGGACCATGGCCAACCTAAATGCCCAAACACCCAAACAAGTTAAGTACCTTGGCACCAAAGTTGGTCATGCTTTCGTCCCTCCAGATGAAATGGGACACAAAAAAGCGGCCATGTCACTCGGGTCAGGGTGACACAACACACTTTTGTCCAACAGCAGGGCCCGACAGCTTTCCCTGGTTTACTCCTGCCGCATGATACAGGTTCCCTGCCCATCCCTTAGAACGCGTCCAAACATCCCACTATCCTTTCACAATCATTCCTACCACCAACATGAGCTCTAGCTTCCACTAGATTTAGACCTCTTTCCAGCAGTGCACTCATAACACCATTCATCCACGTCAATCGCGGCCTTCCTCTTGGTCTCCTTCCTCTGTAGATCCTCTTCAACATTCTCAACATCCTCATCAATCTTCTCCATGTGTCCAAACCAACCCAGTACTCTCTTATCCACACGCTTGCTCCGTTCCACTACTATCCTAGTTCAGTCTCTCACAATTTCATTTCTCAATCTATCCAATCTTGTTTTAATTAATAGGCTCCCCGGACTAGGAGGCACACGAAATTAAAACTGAAGTAAGAGCAAAGTTTGCTTGGAGAAAAAAAAAAACGCATAAAAAAAACAACGATTTTGTTGTACATAAATATTGGGAACGTAGTCAACTTGATTCATTTATAAATGGTTATCGTTAGGGAGGACCAATCCTGCCATATGTAGACATAAACAAATATTTACCTACACGTCTGTAACATATTAGTAAACATAAACCATGAACACACTACATAAATATGTGGCATAAATGTTATTTTTTTATTTATTTATGCATGTGTCGTTAACTTTGTAATTTATGTATTTCTGTATTCATTTTGTCGTGTATTTTGTTGGATATTTTATCATTTATTTACCTGTGTATTGTGTGTGTGGTGTGTTTTGTCATTTGTCTCCGCACGATGCTATTCAAATGAGGAGGAGGCCCGGTTGCCTGAGCTTTTCATCTTTTTGTTGATCAATGATGTTGGGACCAGAACGGAAACAGGACCCACTTGCGTTGCATTTCTCACAAGTTTTATCGGAAGACAGAGAAAGGGTTGCTCCCACGATCCGGGGATTGCTGGACGTGGGAAGCAGGTTGCTCTGAACAAACCGTGGATCTTCCGTGGCGAGCGATGGCGATGTCGGGGACGGAAAAACATGTCAGTAGCCGGGACAGGAGAGCAAAAACATGGTCTGGGTCGGAAGCGAGTCTTAAGCTAGGAAAGGAGAGTAGACGTGGTCAGGATCAAAAACGGGTCGAAGCCGGAGAACAGATTGGAGTAAAAACAGGTGGGAGTCAGGGTCAAAAAGAGGCTTGCCTAGTGTTAACTGAGGTTCGCAGACGGACTAACAAAAGGCGACAGACAGGAGTAGGTTTAAATAGGGACAGAGAGCCAATCAGAGTCCGAGGCAGTTGGCGCCAAAGGAGCTGGCACAGGTGATTCACATCAGTAATCATGACAAATGATGAAAAAATCGACTAGTAATGTCTTGCTCCCCTGATCCCGGTAAATCAAACAATAGGTGAAAGCCTCAGCCAGTCTGACCTGCCCCTCTTCTGGATAATATTTTGCTGGGACGAAATACACAACCACACTCAACAAATCGGGCGACAAAACACGCAACAAAATGCATAAATATTTGTAAAAATGGTATTTGTCATATGACTGCACTGCAGGAAAGAGGTCTCAATCTAGTCAATCAAGTTATTGTATTGTTCTCAGCTCAGGGATGCTGCTGGAAATGTGAATTTCCCTTTGGGGATGAATAAAGTATCTATCTATCTATCTATCTATCTATCTATCTATCTATCTATCTATCTATCTATCTATCTATCTATCTATCTATCTATCTATCTATCTATCTCTATCTCTATCTCTATCTCTATCTCTATCTCTATCTCTATCTCTATCTCTATCTCTATCTCTATCTCTATCTCTATCTCTATCTCTATCTCTATCTCTATCTATCTATCTAGAGCTATTGTTGGTGATGGGAATGAGTGGAGTGGTGTTGTACGATGTTTGGACGCGTTTTAAGGGATGGGCAGGGCACCTGTATGATGCGGCTGGGGTAAACCAGTGAAAGCTGTCGGGCCCTGCTGTTGAACAAAAGTGTGTGTTGTGTCACCCTGACCCGAGTGACATGGCCGCTTTCTTGTGTCCCGTTTCATCTGGAGGGACGGAGCATGACCAACTTAGGTGCCGAGGTGCTGAACTTGTTTGGGTGTTTGGGCATTTGGGTTGGCCATGGTCAATATTTTTGTGTTTTTTGCTACTTTTTCCTTTTTCTTTTCTATGTTTTTGTATACGTGTTCGTCTTGCTGTTGGTCACCCATCTTGAGGGGTATGACCAAGGTAGATAGATAGATAGATAGATAGTTATGCGTTTGTATATTTATACTACTTCTACATTTATTTTAACATCTGGCAGTATTGGTCCTCCATATACTGTAATCAATTTCATTTTCAATATTTCTGGTCTATTATGCACACTGGTTACAATGCGACTTTTCTCATATCTGGCAAATTTTCAGGTTTAAAGAGTGCCTTGGAGTCCTGGGAAATATAGTCAATAAATAAAAGCTCTTGCCTGAAGCGGAGTCTTCTTTGAGTCAGAACAGCAGGAGTCTCCCAACATCAAAAAGGCTTCTTCAGCGGATAAGGAAAAAAATAAAAGAAATTTCGGCTGCAGAGAGATAAAGCGTAGCAACACGAGGGTCTTTTGTAGTCTCTGACAATAAACTGCGCTAATGACTCAAGCGCTCGTCTTTTGAACAGGTGCAGACCACATGTTTTTAGACTTTAGACCGTTCTCGACCTCAGACAGACACGGGAAACGATTATTAAGAAAATAAGCGTCTCAAAAATGCTAACAGCACTTCTTTTCTTACCACGAAACGGAGCATAGTATTTGTACCTGCTGTCTCAAATATCGCAACTCTCACCAGATGACAGGAGTCGAAACACTCAAGTACAGTATGCGTTTTTCCGCAAACTACCACGATCATTGATTTATTTATTTTTTATTGTATTTCCTCCTTTTTCTAAGTACATGTCTGCCCAGGGAGGTGAAACAATTCCCGTGTTAGAAGTCCTACACTGTTTGACTTATTGTTGGCTTTCATCAGTGTGTGAAATAAGGTCTGCCCGGACGCCCGGGGCGTGCATCTTTTACGTTGGGCGTACAACTTACACAACGTCTCTGGTGCCCGACAACTTTTTCAAGAAAGAAAAAATCTTCTTTTTTTTTTTGGTTTGTTTGTTTTTTTGTTTTCCCAAATCAAACGTTTGCTTTATTCAGATTTCAAAATCTTCATTCGGTTTGGAAATTTCGGTTCATTTGGCAATTTGCATACTCGGCAACCAATCAGAAGCCAGCATCAAATAACTTCGTGCTTTAGAACTTTTCCAAGCCTTATAAGGTCGTGCATTTGCATATCATTTTCCAAAGAAGACGCACAGAGAACACAAGAAAAATGGATACGTGGTTAGGAATCAAGCCAAAACCTCAGCCCCAGAAGAAAGATTCAAAAGAAGCAAACAAAATTTATGACGCTGCAAAACGTAAATATACATTAAAAGCACCGTGGAAAGAGGAGTTCACGTGGCTTGTACCAGATGACGCAACGCAAACAATGCATGAATGAAGATGAGTACAGGTACAGACTGATGGCAGATGGAAAACAGCGATGTCGTATCCATGCAATGAATGTTTTAGGTTTTATATATATATATATATATATGTATATATATGTGTGTATATATATGTGTGTATATATATGTGTGTATATATATGTGTGTATATATATGTGTGTATATATATGTGTGTATATATATGTGTGTGTATATATATAGATATGTGTATATATAGATATATATACATATATATATATATATATATATATAGGGCAGCACGGCGGCGCAGTGGTTAGCGCTTGTGCGGCACAGTTCATGTCATGGGAACCTGTCGTGGGTTCAAATCCAGCTCCAGACTTTCTGTGCGGAGTTTGTATGTTCTCCCCGTGCTTGCGTGGGTTTCCTCCGGGCACTCCGGTTTCCTCCCACATTCCAAAGACATGCATTTCAGGTGAATTGGCCGGTCCAAATTGTCCCTAGGTGTGAATGAGCGAATGAGTTGTCTGTCCCTGTGTGCCCTGCGATTGGCTGGCAACCAGTTCAGGGTGTCTCCTGCCCACTGCCCGATGATTGCTGGGATGGGCTCCAGCCCCCCGCGACCCTACTGAGGATAAGCGGTACGGCTAATGAGATGAGATGAGATATATATATATATATATATATATATATATATATATATATATGTATATATATATATATGTGTGTATATATTATTGGCGGCAGTAGCTCAGGAGGTAGAGCTCTCGTCTTGGGATCAAGGGATCACAGTTCGAATCCCCGCTCCTCCGTGTTACATGTCGAAGTGTCCTTGGGTTAGACACTGAACCTCTAATGCCCCCCAATAAGCATGATATAAGTAGATTTATAATAAACTAAATTTTAAAGAGTTGTTCTATTATATATTCTGATTATCAATCCTTAATACTTGGCAACAACGTTATTTTGTTTCAAGTTGTGAAAAATGGGGCAGACAACTTTATGGCTGGGCAGGCAACTTTTCAGAGTTGTCAGCCCTGGTGGCCGCTAACTTTTTTGCGCGTGTTTCAGACACTGCTTTTATCCAATATGTTATCCTCTATATTTAAATTGTCTGACGTAGTAGGCAATCACAAACGCACCACCGGTCCCTCTGCGATCATCAATAGTCTATGCAATTATTAAAAAATAAAAAAACTTTATCTTTTTTCCGGAGCATTTGAGTGAAGATGCCAGAAAATATCTGTGAGCAAATTAAACTCACATATAACATGTTTTCATTTAAATTGTCTCATTACTTTATCGTGTTTTGAATTAGCTGTAAATTTATTTTTAAAATGAAAGCACGAAACCAATAGGTAACAAAACAATGTTGTACTCCTTGGTGATGTCATACCAGCTAATGCTGGGTAGCAGTAAGCACATAGCATGCTAAAGTCTCTACAGACCTTAAATATAAGTTGATTTTTATTTTTTTTTAAATATTATTAAATGTAAAATTATATATTCCTTCATCGCATATGGTTGTTGAATACTGAATATGATTCCTCCCAACACTTAATGTCTTTTCCACATTGGATTTTGGGTTAAATATGGTCTATTCGAGTCCAAAAATAGACGTCTAGAATTTGTGTTTAGTTCATACAACGTGGATCAAATTAGACAAATAGTCATTGTTTATTTTTTTTCTCATTTCACTAAAAAAAAAAAAGACGTGTTTTGATGGAACCTTGCCATCCTTTTAACATATATTTAATGACTTTTCAACTGTTTTTTATCCTGTTAACTAAAGTCTGAATTTAGGACTATCTGTGATAGAATCAATCTGAGTTAAGATAATCATTAGCAAGAGACAAGCATAATTCGGTTGCTAAGAAGTTGACGAAGCAAGTTTTGGTCCTATGCACGTCTTTTAAAAGATTTGAAAGTTAAAATTGAAAAAAACTTTCTAGATGTTAAAAAGACAATAATTGTTGGGGCGATATTTGACAAGACCAACACAATATCTGCACCAAATTTGTTTTTCATTAAATGGTTTAAACAACCCAATTCCAGATGTCGATTTTTACACTAGAACACGTCTAATACAGAACAGATGACGCCCAACATCCAATGTCCGGTGTTGGGTGTTGTTGAAATTTAAACTACCAACATGTCCCATTTTACAAAATTGTTCGAATTAGTTATCCGACTCCATTAACCAACCACGACGTACATTCATTCAACAATTATGCGCTTGTTTTGAGAGAGAAAATGACCAAGAGCCGGCAATTCCACACAGTCAGATTTTTATTTCATTTAACAGCAGATTCAAGTGTATCAAACAGGAGACGGCCCCCATCCGAGTTGCCCGGGATCATTTATACATCTCAACAAAGCAAAGACATCCTACTATTCCCCTAATGGCTATGCAGCTAACATTAGCTTTCTCTTATTGGTTGTCTTCTCCCCGAATGATGGCGTGTCGGTTCTTCCCATGGGTGTGCCAAGGGCTCCACAATCTCACAAACCGCACACCCAGGCGTTCTGTTATTCGAAGTACGTCTCGTCCTGTAAATAACATCTGCCAATTATGCGTTCCACACAGCCTGCCATGACCTTTTATTGTATATTGAATTAAAGCACAGTCAGAAAATATCTTTATTACATTAAACTGAAGACATGTAACTTGTAGTCAATCGTATAAAATCCTTTATGGTCAAATGTAAAAAATCCTTTAGTGTGACCATAGAAAACAAATGCTACAGTATTTATCCAAACATTCTTTTAATCTCATTCTTTCTCTTTAATGCATATTTATCCTGGAGTGCCATGTCTAATCCTGTGAAGAATGTTTGCTATGTTATCATCAACGACAATAAAGACAATTCTAATTAATGTTTAGCAATGTCACAGTACCTCCCTGGATCCTGTTTTGGTCCGGAATCAGGGCTGCCGTATCCATTTTTACTCCGAGCCGTGATTGTATCGTTGTCAGCATCGGACTACTTTTGTGTTTTCAGAATTTTCACAAAGCGAAGACAACGCAAGCACGTGAAAAGTGTCGTCTTTTTTTTCACTCTCGCCAATCCCGCATGAATAATTCAGATCCGCCTTTCGGAACGCAAAAAGACTGCACTGCTTTTCGTCTCTTCTGTCCCATTTTCCCATCTGCTCTCTCAGCCGTCTGTCCGGAATCTCTCGCACTTCCTGTATTCAAAAGACTCGATTTTTGTTTTTGTTTCCTTATTTCATTCTTGACTCGTCCACTCCCTTACTTTTTTTGTTGTTGCAAGCTTCTTGGGGAAAGGGTCGTGGGTTTGGAGCTAAGGGGAAAGGGTGTGACCAGCCACAGTAGAACACCCTATTGTCTTGTCTCTGATACAGGACGCACACATGTTGTGGAAAATTGGTAGTCCTGCTCGGTCTCCTCGAGATTATCTGGTTCGTGGGTCAAGAGTCACGGCGTGGGCCACCTCGCAATGGCGTCAAAGGCTCCGATAATCGGAAAGGCTTCCTGAGACCGATTATCAGCAACACCACACCCAAACTTCAAGATTCTTTATTCTTCGTCAGTTTACAGTGCATTCTATCATGAAGGAAGAGTTTAACACTGTATCCTCGCAGGCGTGTTGGCTAATTAGCACGTCTGTCACATGGTAAAGTATTGTGGAGATGTAGTTTTGCCCCCTGACCTGCGGGTGTACTTTGGGCATTGAAATTTAGGCTAACTGGTCTGGTCAGTTTAAAACTTGATTTCTTCCAATAAAGTAGACATCTAAAACTGGACCGTGTTGAGAAGGTCTAATATGGACCATGATTAGGCAAAATATAGTTGCTGTTATTTCTAAATCCTCTATCGTGGTAGAGAAAAGGTATGATTAGCCCTTACAGTTGGGTCAAAGTTGAGTCTAAAAATATAGTTACATGAAATTGTGAAAATCATCTCTTAAGATTGAAAACCATTTTGAGTAGCCAATGAACTGCTTTTCAAATTTACTAACATTTTCACACCTTTTAAAAGACTGATTTTTACTCCTTAAAAAAAGACTTCTCAACCAAATACTGCAATGTATTAACATTAGCTAATGGAACTAAAAAAAAGGGACTTTCTATGTTGAATTTTAAATATTTTCTCATTTTAAATAATTTTATTTCCTCCCCCCAACAAACAAACTCCTAAAAGCTAGTTCTCATGTGTTTGCTCACGTGTTGATGCTAATGAAGCTAAACAAATGACTTGCCATGTTTTCTGTTGGTAATGGTTGATTGGTTTACCTTGGTCACATGACACCGGTAACCAAGAAGAGCTAGCAAGAAAGCTTCCTCGTTTTCAGTCAATCTAAATGGACCCACGATGTTCAAAACCTGCGAAGTAGAACACTTTATTAATTTGTTTTGTACATACTTTATTATACATTGAAACCAACAAACAAATCCTATTTACAGGCTCTAGCTGTCATGATTACCGATGTGTGCCCGCTCACTTGGCGCCAACCACTGCGGGCTCTGATTGGCTCCCCGTCCCTATTTAAACCCAGTCCTGTCACTCTCCTGTTGTCAGTCCGTCTGGAAACCTCTGTCGATACAAGGCAAGCCTTTTTGACCCTGATTTCCGCCTGTCCCGTTTTTGCACCCGTTGTTCCACCTACTCGTTCCTGATCTCCGTGTTTGTCTCCGGCTAAGACCTGTTTCGATCCCGACCACGTCTGCTCTCCCGTCCCAGCTTATGACCCGTTTTTAATCCTGACTACGTTTGCTCTCCCGTCCCAGCTTACAACCCATTTCTGACCACGTTTTTGCTCTCCTGTCCCGGCTATCGACCTGTCTTCCGTCCCTGACACCGTCATCGCCCGCTAGATCCACTTCCGTATCCGGATCACGATCCGATTGCGAGAGCGACTTGCTTCCCGCGTCCAGCGGGCATCGGATCGCGGCCGCTGTCCTTCCTCTTTCTATTCAATAAACTTGTGAGAAACGTTACGCAATAGGGTCTACCCTTTGTGCAGGTTGTGACACAAGTATTTGTTTAACAGAAAAAGTAAAGCTAATGTTGCTGCTGTTTTGCACTACTGATCAAGGACTGTATCACTTCAGATGATATTTTGTCCCCATCATTTGGACGTTATTGGGAAATAAAAATGTGGTGTAAAAATCCCATCAAATATGTATTCCTTGTCGGTGGAAGAAAGCATCTTCATCTCCTTTTCGGTGATTTTGTTGGTCCAGACCGTTTTGTTGACTCGACGGCTTTTAAAGAAACTCTAAATTGAAGGAGATTTGCAGTTTTTTCAAGCTGTTTTACGTACGTGTACATCGTTATTGTCGCATGGGCAGACACAGGCAGAAAAGGGACGGGGTGACTTTAGCCAATCAGAATACAGAACACAATGCGCAATCAAAATTCCTAAAGTACTGAGACTGAATAAAATTACCAGAATTAGCCTAGTGTATCACCAAGGGCGAACGTTTTCAGTAAACTGCAACCGATCCATGTCGTATCCCGGGAGTTCTACTGTCCCGTTTTTCTTATGTTACGAATATTTGTGTGTGGCGGCTCCTTGACATTCGACCTAGTGTGTCGCTCATGCGGGTGTTATGTGGGAATGCTTGTTATGCACGCAGAGGCAAAACAATAGCGTATATGTGTCACCGTTTTCTCCACGAAAAGTCCTTCTCGGAATCACCCGAGGTGAGCGTTAGTCACCCTCCAAGCCTTAAATAGCAGGAGGAACGCTAGCCTCTACACCCTCATTAGCATCGCAGGGTTTTCTAAGCGGGGGGGAATTCAAAGCTCGCTCGAGGCTAATTCAAGTGTTTTTTTTTGTGTTGTGGAAACATGAGGAATGCATAATAAGCGGAGAGGGCAATGAGCTCATATTTGACCTCGGGTTGCACTGAGACTAAACTGCCAAAATAAAAATGAGTGGAGATAAAATGCACATAATTCAAAAATTAAATTTAAAAAAAATAGAAATGGAAATAAAATCTTATACATGTGAATAACCTAAAGTAACACTATTCATAATGTATAAATATATGTGGGAATAAAAAAGGAAAAAATGCATAAATGCACATTTAAACAATAGAAAATGAAATAAAAATTCCTAAAGTATACATGCGATTGAAAAATTATTTATACAAAATGAAATCACAATTCATATTGTATACATATATGTGGAAATGCATAGGGGTTGGAATTGGGGGGTTTGGTCACCTAATGACTCCCAACACCTCAGTTGGGTTGAGTGAGGGGGCTGGGAATCCCCTCCTCTGAATCAATCTACCAAAAAGAGTCAGAAATGACTCTAGCCACCTCCCACTAGGGGGATATGGCTGTGGTGTCTATATATATATATATATATATATATATATATATATATAAATAAAATTGTAATCTGCTGCCACCTACTATATATATATATATATATATATATATATAGAGAGAGAGAGAGAGAGAGAGAGAGAGAGAGAGAGTTATGCATTTATTTTGTAATTCTTTATTTTTGTCGAGATGAAAAGAAACGATGTACAGCCGAAAAACTTCAAAAGGAAATTAAACTCTGATTACTGCGCTTGACCGAAAAATTTTCATCTCGGGTGACTTAAGGCTCTGTGTACTGTCCGTGAACTCTGTTTCAGTAGTTCGATGCTGTCAATGTGGGATGTGCTGTGAAAATTCTTCAAGATAAAGAGGAGAATCCCAGCCTTTGTTTAATATTTTTCCCTCTTTGCTCTCTCTCTCTCTCCGTTGCAGTGGTTGTTTTGTGCTGAGGTGCTGAGTTGTAGCTTGGCCCACTTTTTGGTCGATGCACCAAGGAGTGCCGGCTTGGCACAGAATCTTTGATCGAGATGCTGAATGCGAATTTTTTTCTTTTAGTCGTTAACTGCATCTACTCCTAGAGTCTGTCATCATACGCCACTCCATGTACTCTGGGGATGACAGGAGATAGGGTGGAGCTCATTTTTGTACGCACTTTTTTCGCTTGCATGCAAAGTCTTACTTACTTTGTAGAGTAAGTTAGAGTGTTTTTCAACCAGTGTGCCGGGGCACACTAGCGTGCCGTGACACCTAGTCTAGTGTGCCGCTGGAATTTGCCCATTTTTCTTTCAAAAAAAAATCAGGCCATTATTCAGTATTTTTGCTATCTTCAGACGTGGAACTGTAATAGTCATCCATATCAGTAGGTTGCAGTAGATTTTGATATACTTTTTATATACTAGTTATCTGGTCATGAGGACGTCTATACCCATCTAGTTAGTACATTTAATAACTTAATTTGTTTAACAAAGCGGTTTAAGGTTGCACTGTAAAAAATAAAGCACGTCATTCTAAGTATTATTTTCTTATTTTTATATATTAATTACCTACTTATGAGGTAATACAGTGACATTTTTGACAACTTCATTTTCAAACTTTTTCGACGGAGGGTGTGCTTTGGAACTTTTTTATAAATAAAAGTGTACCTTGGTTCAAAAAGGGGTGAAAAACACTGAGTTAGTGTTTTTCAACCAGTGTGTCACAGATTACCCAATGGCATCTTTGGGAAAAATTGCCATCGTTTTTTATCTTTGCTGTCTTACATTGATCAGCAGAGTAATCATTACATTCATGAATATCAGTAGGTGGCAGCAGATTACAATTGTATTTCTTTTTATATTCTAATCTGCCGATGATGTAGTACATTATATTCATCCATCCATCAATCATCTGCACCGCTATCCTCAGTAGGATCGCGGGGGTCCAGGAGCCCATCTCAGCTGTCTTCGGGCAGTGGGCAGGGGATACCCTGAACTAGTTGCCAGCCAGTCACTCGCTTATTCACACCTAGGGAGATTTCGGTTAGGCCAATTAACCTGACGTGCATATTTTTGGAATGTGGGAGGAAACCAGAGTGCTCGGAGGAACCCAACGCAAGCATGGGGAGAACATGCAAACTTCACACAGGAGGTTCGATCTCATGATCTCAAAACTGTGCCACACATGCGCTAACCACTGTTCCTCCGTTCTGCCCACATTATATTTAATAACATATTTTTATTCTAAAGATGTTCACGATCGCTTTCAGAAGATAATCAAATAAAGTAACAATCGTGCACATACATGCCGAGTAATTTTGACATTCAGCTTTATCAATAGATGGCGGTATATTACTGTTTTTTTTAAATATTTATATACTGTTTATTTGTTGATGAGGTAATACAGCACAATGTAATAACTTATTTAAGATCTTGGAAGGGGAATGACCTCATGTGCGGTGCCTTCTCAATTTCTTCATTTTCCTCATGTTGAGGTTTTGAGTTTTTCCTTGTCTTCATGTAGGTTTTGGATCAGGGGGTTGTGTCATAATAATCTGGTTTGTACAGCCAAGGCAGTTGTTTTGTGCCCCACAATCTCTGGTCGTCCTGCGTCAGCACACACACCCAGGCATCCTGTCCTCAGAAATGTCCAAGATAAAACAACTTCCATTTGTGCATTCTACACCGCCTGCCCTGACCTTTTATTGTACATTGAACTAAAGCAGTCAGTGAATCTTTATTGCATTAAACTGAATACATGTAACTGGTAGTCAATCGTATAAAATCCTTTATAGTCAAATGTATAAAATCATTTAGTATATTTTAAAACTGATAATTACTAGTATAGCAAACTCACTACACAAAATGAGCCACAGTGAACACAAATGATAAGAAAAACTTTATGCTGTATTTTTTATGCCAATCAGTGGTTAAAAACAACTTTATATATTAAGTCATGTTTATTTGTATAGCCCTTAATCACAAGAAGTCTCAAAGGGCTGATTTTTGTGTTATTTCCATAATAGTATTTTTGTAGCATTTCTGTAGTATGTTTGTAGTATTTCCATAGAAGTATTTTGATGGCATTCCTGCACTATTTTTATAGAGTTTCCATAGTAGTATTTTGTAGTATTTCTATTGTAGTATTTTTGTAGCATTTCTGTCATTTTTTTGTATTATTTTTATAGTAGTATTTCTGTAGTATTTACATAGTACAAAATTAACAAAACGGGATAAATAAGCCATTATGGATTCCTACCTGGCACGTGGTTGACTGAGTTTATTTTCTACACGACTTCTAATAATTACAACCTGCTAAAAAATCATGATAACTTATTTTACAAATGCACGTCAAGATGCCTTTCGTGCTAATCACTAACTAAAAAGTAGCGCTCTACTTTAAAAGGTGGGTGACATTCCCACAGTTTTGCTTTCAGACTCATTTCCTCCTGCTGACAAATTAATTTCCCCGTGTAGTCATACAATCTTGGGGGGCACTGCACATTTTGGAAACACTGAAAAGTGCGTACACACAGAGACTATTAAATATCGTCCACCCCTTGCTGATTTACAACAGCGTAGTAATGGAGGAGAGCAGGTTTGTCCAGGTTTTGGATGCTGGGAGGAATAGAGAAGAACAGATGGCCCTGATAAGGAGACGCTCGTGGTTTTCGTGCCCGCGGCAAATCGGGCTAGAAGAAACGAAAGCCCAGATGGTAAAGTCTCTCAGGGACAGGAAATAGAGGTGAATGAAGGTCATGTGTCAAAAATCAGACCTCATCGGCTTGTCACTGATAAACCTACCTGTACACTATAGGGTGAAGACCTAGCTTAACTTTGTATTGCAGGCTTTTATTTTGTCGTCTTCCTCAAGATTTTTCCGATTGTTGTTAACATTAACCACTCGTTTTTCACAGGGGTTACTGAATGTTCCAAAATAACTCCTGATGTGTGAAATCCGTAAAGTATTTATTTCGTTTTAAGTCATGTTTATGTGTGATGCCCTTGGTCACTTAAAGGGCTGCAAACTATTACTATATTGCAAACCACAGACTATTATTACACCATCCCCTGATCTAAAAACTGTATGAAGGAAAGGAAAAACTCAAATATCTCAACATGAGGAAAACGAAGAAAAGTTGAGAAGGGACAGCACATGAGGTAATCCTCCTTCCAGGATGACAAGGCTGCAACGGATGTTGCAATAACAATACACAGATATTGTCAACATGAAATATATGTCATTCGTGAGCTATAGACTAGAAGTGTGTTTTAAGCCTAGTCAGACTGCCAAGAATTCTACAATGAGAGACTCTACAATAATTTGCAATCATGGAACAAATACCGTATTTTACTATAAAGCGCACCTAAAAGCCTTTTTTTTTTTTCAAAAGCTGACCATGCGGTTTATAATAGAGTGCGCCTTATATATGGATCAATATTGAGTCGCAAGGTCTCGCATCTAAGGCAAGCAGCCGCCGACTTGATTTTCCCCCGGAGGCGAAGGAGTTCCCGGTGTATGCTGAGATATATATATATACCGGGGTTTCATTTCCTAACCAATGTGTCAATCATCATTGGAATCGGTCACTATTGGCTAAAGTCATTCGGAGGTAAAGGAGGCGGGTCCTTTTTAGCATTTACAGGCTCGCAGCGGGGCACAACAAAGCCTGCAATTGGCTGAAAATGATATGAATCACAAGTTTGGTTGGTCTATGGCCTAGAGAAAACATTTTTTACTAGTCTGTTTTCGTAAACAATAATTTTGGGGCTAAACAGACAGCTAGCAACACGCAACGGATGCGTGTTGCTAGCTGCAGATGCTTTTCGGCTGATTTTTTCTTTTATTTGTCTGCATAATTGCGTGTTTTTGAGTAGGTAAATATTTTACACGGTTTGATTCGGTACGCTCACGGATGTAAGAGGACCATGGTTGCGTATTATGATTGAACGTGATGGCTGCAAAATGACTTTGGTGAGCTACCTGGCTTTATTTTCCCAGTATCTTGTTTCCGACTGATCTTGATGTTTCTGTGATCACTCTATTTTTAAATTCAATTCAGTTCAAAGTGTTTGTCATATTTACTCAGTAAAGAACCATGTTTCCCTGCACAATGAAATTCTTACTTTGCTGTCCACACAGTTGCCAGCGAAAAAGAAAATCGAAATTCGGAAATCGTTGGCATTTCTTGAATCCCAAGAGTTTACCCTTCCTAATTACATGTGAAATGACTCATTTGAGTGTTGGTGACATCGTACAGACACCGTGTCCGTACGTGTCTGAGACACGTATTTGCTTCTTTGAAAGCTGTCGGAATGTTTCAGGGGTTGACAAGTTTGACTTAACTATCTGACTGTTGTGTTGACGTTCACACTGTAGCGCCTCATAGTCCGGTGCGTCTTATGTATGGAAAATATAGGACAAAAACTATGTTTGGGGAGTCAGCCTTATAACCCGGTGCGCCTTATAGTCGTGAAAATACGGTACCTTATAGAGGCCTGGGCATTTGTTTTGCAAGTAAAAGTACTGTTTACTGTACCTGTATACATGTACGGTATTTATTTATTTTTACCAATGCGTACTTTCTTAGGGACTGTTTAGCCAATCAAAATGCGGAACACAATACATGATGGTCATTTGTGAAGCTGTGAACCACGTTTTGGGATTACTAAACTGGGATTACTGAACTGATACATTAAACATAGTTCCCCATTTCTATATATGAAAAGTATGAAGTTTACAGATTTTTCAAAGCATTGTGAAGATGCCTTCTGAAGTACAATTTAGCCTAAGTAGCTGATTACTCCTTTCCTGACCCTAACTGGTTCATTTTATTTACTTCCTTGACAGGGTTTAACTTTGTTTTTGTTTTGTTTTTTCATAAAAATTGGCATGGTTTTACATTAAGCATAAATACAAAGATGCTCTAATTAGCGGCAAGCAACCATGTCCACAATGCTAATATCAGCATTAGTAGTTCAGGTCCATTATAATGGTGTTAGCTGCAAAATGATTTGGAATCAACTACTTCTAGAGTCATGTTAATCTTTAAAGTTAAGTGAGCCGCTAAAGAGATGTGTTTGGCAAATGTGGCTAGCAAAAATATGCACCCCCTTTTCTCACATGGTGATTCTGCGTGTAATTATTTATTTCCTTTTTTTGTGTTGGTGAGTCTGTATTTGATGTTCTGGCTTGACGAGTGGGGAAAAGTGGTTGTCGTATTTTTCTTATTGTACACTGAATGTTTTTATACAGCACTTTGCACTCTTTTTTTCTCCCTCATGCCATGAGGCTCTTTAACTCCACCCCAGGGAGTAAATTAAACCCCAACCCCACATTTGCATATTACCCTAATTTATTACAGTGTGTATTTCAATGCTCTTTATTAACAGGATATATTGGGTATTTTTGTATTTTATATATTTTATTTTATTTTTAACACAAGGATACTGCTGGAAGTGTAAATATCCCTACGGGGATGAATAAAGTATCTATTTATCTATTTGTGAGTTGCAAATTGGTATCTGAATCGTGTTCTACAAATACATATATACCTATTCATTGGGGAGAATGGGTTAGTGGAGCAGGCTGGAACTGCATGTGTGTGAAAATGTACCTTTTGATAAGCAGCCCCATTCATTATGCATAGAAAACCCCCTACGTACTCTCGCCCCCTGACCCTCCCCCATCACAGTATCGGCACATGCAACATTCATGCCTGGCCCAAAACTGATCTCAAACCGAGCTTTTCGTACCGTTCGGTTGACACGGGAGACCGACCTCCTCCTGGCAACACTGCGACCCCTGACCCTTGACCTGTAGTACCGGGGAACCCCTGCAGGGAACCCCGAAATATCTGGCCCCTGGAAGGGTTGATGACTTCCTGGGATGGTCACCAAGGTGACAAAGAAGCGGAGAGGAATTTCCCCCTGCTGACTTCTCAACTTAACAACTCAGAAATCGGGGGATTCTTTTCCTGAAATTCACTTCTCACAATTCCTTTGGGGTCGCTCGAGGTATTATTGCTGTACGGTTTCTTGGAAAGTACAACTTTTTTTTTCCCATTCCCAGTTAGAAATATACTTTCAACTGCAGTTCCCATAATTGAGATTATGGTAAACCTGGACTTGCATTCCGAAAAGAACCCATGATGGGTGAAATCCTTGAGGTTGAAATAATTTAGTAAGCGAAGTGTTGTAGTAATTCATGGTAAATGTGTTCCTGACCCCTGTTATCCCAAGATAAAATCTTTAAAATACCAAAATAGGACTACTCATGTGCATAAAAATATAAATGAATATATATGTAAAAAGAAAAATTGTATTTACCTTTGGTTTGACGTGACTTGATCTGGTAAAGTGGAGTAGCTGGTGGATGCAAATAATAATAATAATAATAATAATTTCCTTTGTATTGTCATTCTTTGTAACAGTGTACACAGAACGAAATGTCGATACAAAGGGGGGGATGTGACGGCCTGTTTAATATAGAGCAGATTTCAATACTTCTTTTTTTAATTTTCCTAAAAATTCCCTTGCTATAATCGCCTCCTTATTTTCAAAAACAGTCCTGATTGTTGATTGGTTACAGCCATAGTTATTTGTTTCTTTCTTTGTATTTTCTCATGATAAAAAAGCTTTGTTTTCATAGTTTTCATGCTTTTGTATGGCATAGTATACATAAACATACATGTAAAGCAAAAATGACATTTTATTTTTTATTTTACGTGACTTGAACTGATCAAGTGGAGTAGTGGGCGGATGAAGGGGGGACACATGGTCAGACAGTAGTGAAACTGATTCTAAAATTTAAACTTGCGGTGATTGTCCTGCTCTTACAAGACTACGTTGATTGAATTGCCCACTTTGTCTTAAAATTGTCCCAGTTATTGATGTAACAATTGAAGGTAACAATTCATTTGCCTTCTTAATATTTCTTGATAGTTGTATACTCTGTTTCCATGCTACTCTGTTTTTTTGCTTCTCCCTTTAGCTTTGATGCAAGTTTTGGGACCCATTATTAAAAATTTAGTGTAAGTCTTTAAAAAACACACGGGATTCTGAAATTAACAAAGAGAAAGGCATCATGGGAGGGAGTTCAGCCAATAGCATTTTGGCATTTTCATGATGCCTTGATACAAACCAATAGCAGACTGGCATTTTATTTGAAGCCGACCAATAGTAGACAGGCAACATTACTCTACATGTGCGAAAACACCGCAAAAACCTATTTCAATTGATGACGTATCGTGGGAAAAATACTGCAAAGAAGGGTTGTAAAAACATCTTATTCTAAGCTGTAAAGTAAAAATCTCCTAAGGCGGGGTCACCGTATCATGGGAGTCTACTGATTGTTTTTAGGAATACTTCCTCTCATAGGTACTGTTTGGCCAATCAGAATGCAGTACACAATGCATAATGCGAGCGGCAGCCTTTCCAGCAGCTCAGTGTTATTTCGCTCTTTTTTTTTATTTATTGTTTTAATTGTCGCTTCTATCTTCGGTGTTTTTCTTCCCGTTTGACAACTACACTTTGGATTACTTTTTTTCCTATCGTTATGGGTTTTAACGCACAGAAATGCGTTTATTCGTGGAATCCACTCCCCACCCTGAAGGATTCTCGTGCCGGCGTCATGAGAGAGCCCGATCGTGGCTGCACAAAGGCACAAAGATTTTCATCTGCTGCAGGGACGTCGAACTTTTGGCCTAGCGTAAGACGTCATCCACTCCGCTGTTGCTAAACTACAACACAGTACCCAGAGGCCATCCTGTTAATAAACATCAAAAGGATACTGCTGAAAGTGTGAATTTCCCTATGGGGATGAATAAAGTATCTATCTATCTATCTATCTATCTAATTAAAATCCGTGAAAGGCAAACCGCGCTAACGAGAGATTACTGTATAACGGTGAAAATTCCCCTCTTTATTTTACTTGGTCTCCGCACACACAAAAAACTCACCTCTTCTCCATTGTTCTCATCTTCGCTTTCTCACATTTTCTTCAAGTCTGTTCCAGTTTCGCCTCTTGGCACGTTTCCCACATCTCGAAGTGGCCGCGCTCGTCTCATTAAGACAACACGGCGTTTCCTTAAGCGAGCGGTGTGCACCATTTTCTTTCCACTCTGCGTTTGTTTTTTAGAGGAAATACGCCGACCCAAGAAAAAGAGATTGACTGGAAGCTCTCCATTCCAGCAATACTTTTCCCTCCAACACTTACTCTAGTGTAATTCTATCTGTTCCCGTCATCCCCCTCCTCACATTTGAGCCTCCAAAATGCAGCGTGGAACTAATGGAATCCACACGGATTCACAATCCTTTTTCGGAAATTCGACCTGCAACCTGAGGCAACTGAGCCTAGAAATTGCACCCAACTCTTTTGACCAGAAAACCCAGTTTTTGAGAATTCAAATTGGTATATTCTTTGCCATCTTTATGGCAGCCTAGCCACAATGCATCTTTTACTCTATGGAAGCCTAGTTTAAATGCATCTTTGCCGTCTTTAGCCATCTAAAGCAGCCTAGCTACAATGCATCCTTGAGGTATATACCGTATTTTCCGCACTATAGGGCGCACCGGGTTATAGGGCGCACCCCCAAAAAATAGTTGTTGGTCCTATATCTTCCATAGATAAGGCGCACCGGATTATTAGGCGCTACAATAGGAACGTCGACAAAACAGTCAGATGATTCAGTCAAACTGATTCCCAAAGCTTGCAAAGAAGCAAATACGTGTCGTAGACACGTGCGGATGCGGTGTCCGTACGATGTCACTTAAATGCTTCATTTCAAATATCATTCGGAAGGTTAAAGTCTTGGAATTCAAGAAATGCCAACCATTCCTTACTTTCTATTTTCTTTTTCGCTCGCAACTTTACTGTGCATATGACAATAAACACTTGGAATTGAGTTTAATTCACTCAACTCATCACAGCAACATCAAGATCGTTCTAAAAAAAGATACCGGGAAAATATAAAGCCGCATAACTCACCTAAGTTCTCACGTTCAATAATGATACGCAATCATGGTCTTCTTACAACCGTGAGTGTAGTAAATCCAGGAGAGTAAAATACAGACTAATGAAACATGTTTCTTTATGGCATACTTTAGCAAGCTTGCTATTCAGTCATCTTTTTCGGCCATTTGCAGGGTTTGTTTTGGCCCTCTAGCGTATCCGAGGCTCCGAATAACTTCAGCCAATAGCGATCGATGTAACTGATGATTGACACATCTTTTTCGGCCAATTGCAGGGTTTGTTTTGGCCCTCTAGCGTATCCGAGGCTCCGAATAACTTCAGCCATTAGCGATCGATTTAACGGATGATTGACACATCTTTTTCGGCCAATTGCAGGGTTTGTTTTGGCCCTCTAGCCAATCCGAGGCTCCGAATAACTTTAGCCAATAGCGATCGATTCAAATAATGATTGACACATTGGTTAGCCAATGAAACGCCGGTATATAAATCCCAGCATACACCGCGGACTACTCCACGTTCGGGGGGAAATCGAGTCGGCGGCTGTTGCGTAAGTTGCGAGACCTTGCAAATTTAATATTGATCCATAAATAAGGCGCACTGTATTATAAGGCGCATGGTCAGCTTTTAAAAAAAATTAAGACTTTTAGGTGGGCCTTATAGTGCGGAAAATACGGTAAGTGTCTCTGGAAGCCTAACTGAAATGGATCTTTGACATCTTTAGCCGTCAATGGTATCTTGGTTAGAATGGATTTTAACGCCTAGGGCTGTCTAGCTACAATGGATTTTTGACGTCTATAGCCATCTATGGCAGCCTAGCTACAATGCATCTTTGACGTTTATAGATATCTATTTAATGCTAGCTACAATAGGTCTTTTTTGTCTATAGCCATCTAAATAGTCTGTACTTTGCAATAATCTGTGGTCTGTGCATCCCTTTGAGACTTGTGATTAAGGGTGTCACAAATAAAGATGACTTGACTATAGGTGATGACAGAAAACAGGTTATCGTTGCCGATACCAGACTTAAAAGCAGGGCTGTCAAACTCGTTTTCCCTCTGGGGGCACATGGTAGAAAAAAAACTTTCATTAAGGAAAAAAAATATGTGAAAAAGCATTAGGAAGTACAGAACTATTTACAAAAACTAGTGAAAAGTACTGAAAATCATGAAAGAATACTGGAAAGAATGAGCAAAAACTAAAAGTATGAACAACTAAAGAAATTTGTAAAACGTTACGAAAAATACGAAAAAGTACTTGAGAGAAAGAGGTAAAAGTACAAAAACTAGTAAAAGTACCAAAAAGTACAGAAGGTATAGGGAAAAGCACAAAAAACAATGAAAAGTACAAAAAAGTACTGGAAAGTATGAGAAAAAAAAATACATAAATTTGTGAAATGTACCTGAAAGTATAAAAATGTACTACCAAGCACTTAAAAATCAAAATGTAAAAAAGAAATAATTAACATGAGGTGTGAAAAAGTTATAAAAGTATTGAAAGGTACTTCAAGTATGAAAAAGAACAAAAAAAGTACTGTAACGTTTTCCTATCTGAAGTTTTTCCTTCACTTTTAATGACTAAAACCAAAGCTATCTGATTTTCCTTCATTCCTGGGCTTTGCTGCATGTGCAGACTGGGCAGAGAACAGCTCATGATTTTCTCGGCTGTGTGTATGACCCTCTGTAATGTTTTTCTGATGGCTACTTTCAAAATTTGTCTTCACTATTGAGACTGAGACCAAAGCTATCCGATTTTTGTCTATTTCGGGCCTCTTCGCAGGCCTTTCCGGGAGTTGTTTCAGTAAAACCTCCCATGTGGTCCCGACAGGCATCGTACTGCGTACACCAACTTCCTGTTTCTCTGTCGTCTTTTCCTGTGGAGAGAATTGAACAAACATGCGAGAGTACGACTTTACAACGGCCTATTCGATCTTTTTCCATTGTGTTTTTGTCCATTCTCGAGAGGACAATAGTTGGTGGCAGTGTAACTTTGAAAACCTTGAAGGGGTTAGGGTAAGATAACATATATATGGTACAATTGAGTGTGATGATTTTACTGTATGAAAAAAGCAAGAAAAGGCAGTTCAGCCAATAGCACATCTGCATCTTCATGAAACCTTTATGCAAACCAATAGCTGTTCAGCATCGCTGATTATGTCTACCAATAACAGATAGTCATCTTAAGTACCTATATTTTGGCTCACAAAATGCTGTTATTTCAAACGTAAGGTGGGGAAACTAACCTATGCAGCTACTTTTCAACCGAAATTGTCTTCTAGGTTAAACCTTGATGTTTTTATTCCTTCTTTCAACCCGTTGTTTCTGGGTCTGGCAAACTCTTTTGTCTACCAACAGATGATCTCAGCATACCTGTCAACCTAACGTTTTTAAGACACTTTTTTGATAATTTCAAATGATGTACGTGTATGGGTGGAAATATATGTTGGCCTGGAGATAGATGTGTAAGGGAAATTCTTGTTTTATTATAGTTTAAATGTGCCTGTGTATGATTTTATCCTCAAAAGTGTCTTAACGAAGCCAAAGATTATATCCATGTGCTGTTTGTATTCTTGCAACAATTGTATCTTCTTGGGGCCTGGTAACTGTTGATCATGATGGCCTTCGCTTTGGTGCTGGGAAGTCCGGGGAAGACCTTTGGGAGGCAGTGGCTAAGGAGATAAAGCGCTCATCCTGGGATCAAGAGGTCGCAGCTTTGATCTCCGGCTCCTCCGTGTTATATGTCAAAGTGTCCATGGGCAAGACACTGAATCCCCAATGCCCCGGATAAGCAGGTAGTTGCAGGGCTGACACTGCTATTGGTGTGTGAATGTGTAAGTGTGAAGCACATTATAAAGCGCTTTGGGAGGTCTTCATTGACATGAAAAGCGCTATAAAAATGCAGACCATTTACATTTACATCTACTATTCCAAGAGCCAAGAGGAAATCTGCAGGTTGTAGACTGTTCTTGATTTGGGCGCGGTGCTGTGGAATGCTCTGCCCTCTGACATTCGATCCGCAACCTCTGTGGAAGTACTTGAATCTAGGCTTAGAACTCACCATTGTATTCAAAAAGCTTCATTTCCCAAGGTTTTTGGGGTTTTCCGTGCCCTAATGTAGGTTTCAGATCAGGGGATGGTGCAGTTCTGGTCCGTGCAGCCCATTGAGACTTTTTGTGATTAAGTGCTGTACAAATAAACATGACTATTGCTGACGTTAAGGAGTTTGCTAGGTTCGGTGTCAATTCCAACACCATGAAAGCCAGTCGAGAGGCGATCACATAGAATCCGAACTCTGGCTCAAGTTCGCTAGACCTGCATCATCTGCATGGAAAATTTGAGTGCTTTGTTGAGTGGGTGGAGGCGCCACATTCCTCTCCACATCCAACCTTCTTCTTTCCCTTGAGTTGATGATGAGCATCACAGAAGGACGATATGGACCAAAATGAAGAGGCTGATACTTTATGACACCAAAAATGTTTGTCTCAAAAGCCACGATCGACAGGATTGACCTCGTCGATTCACCAAACGGAATGTTCTTTAAGAACAGCTTTGAGTGTGTCGGGGCAAAAATAGAATTCGGGCTTTTAAAAGTCTTTGTATAAATGTCTGGGAGACACATGGGACAAGCTCTCTGATCTGTATACACTGCAGAACGTGTCCAGAAGGTTAGCTAGTTCTTATTTAAAACCAAAGTGTCCCAATGGATAAAAACATTGCTAGTGAGAACATTTATATAGGGCAATTTTATTGAATAACTATTTTGCATTGAGGTGATCATACACGGAAATGCATGAGACGTAACCTCATAATAATAGTACCTATAAATAGGGATGCAGCAAATGAAAATTTGGTGCAGAAACTGAAAATGTGAACCGCTTGGCTGAAATCTCGAGGAAAAATCCAACTTCATAACTAGTTAGAGTCGTAATAGTCAAGATGTTAAAGCAGGAGTGAGGTGTTTAAGTTTCTCGGCAATCTGACCCGATAGACCACGCATTGAATAAAGAAAAATAAAACCAGTCTGCCTAAAAATGACGCCAACACACCTTAGTTGACACAAGTTAGACATTAGAAGTATTGACTTTCTTTTCTCTACAGTTTGATGTCATCAAGTGTTTTCATTAACTGAATTGTCTTTATGGTCATTGATATCAACGTTGTGAAATATTGAGATTGGACATAGCACTCCAGGGTAAAACATGTAATAAAGAAGAAAAAAAGCAAATCAGGGTGCTTAGAAAACTGGTCCTAAGTTATAATGCTAATACAATGAAAGAAAATAGTGCATCATAACAACAGTGCAATGAAAGGAAGTGCAATAACATTTAGCAGCTATTAAAAACCCCAAATAAGTCACATGAAGTGTTTTCATATTTTTGTACATTTGATTAGGGTAGTGATGGCTGGTGTTGGAATTGTCTTTTATAATGTTATTGGCTCTGCTACGGTGTTGCAAGCTTGCAATGTCCTCTAGACTGGGCAAAGAGCAGCCAATGATCTTTTGGGCTGTGTTAATTACTCAGTTTTTTTCCTGTTCGCATCCGTGCTCCCAGCATGTCACACGGTGATGCTGTATGCCAGAATGCTTTCCACTGCCCCATTTAGTAGATGGTAGCCCCTCGTTTAATATTTGTCACATTTTCTGGTTGTTTTTCCTACAGACCTAAAACTACAAGGCTATGGATTGATTCAGATTTGGTTTGTTCTTGTAATGGCACTGGAGAAATTAGAAAGTCGGCTTTCGACTATTTCTATTTCCAATTTATTTTTTCAATTGGAATTTTTATTACCAGGGTTAGAACGGTAAAGCTATTTCAGCTTGTAAAATGATAATACAGCATCCAAGGCGAGAATTTAATATAAAAGAAAGAAACAAACCAACCTAAATACACACTTATCAACAACAAATAAAAATAAACTCAGAAAACTGAGAAGCAGTACCTTGTCAAACACAAAAGGAGCAGATAGAGTAAATAGATCAGTTTCATATTGTGCAGAAGTCTGGGGCAATAATTACAAAAGTTCACTACAGCCCCTTTTTGTCCTCCAAAAACGTGCAATAAGAACCATACACAGGGTAGGATATCGGGATCATACTAATATTTTATTCCTGCAGTCCGAATTATTAAAATTGGATGATTTAGTAAAATGTTTCACTTCACATCTGCTATTTAAGGTCAACAAAAACATAGTACCAGATAAAATCCAAAAATTATTCATTTGGAAATTGGGAATTTATAATTTAAGGAGCTGTAGTAAATTCATAATCCCAAAGGTGAGAACCACCAGGAAAAGTATGTGTGTGTCTGTGTGTGGAGTCAAACTTTGGAACAATTTACAAGACTAGATCAAACAATGTCCAACTATACACGTGTTCAAATTTAAATACAAAAAAACATTCCTGGCGGAATACAGAGATGAAGAAAATGGGATATGAGTGATGCGGGAGATTGGAAATACTGCGTTTAAAACTATGGTTAACTTTGTTGTTATTGTTGCTATTATTATATCATGACTGTTATTATTAATATTATTGCTATTGTTGTTATCATAATTGGTATCGCAGTGATGTTTGGTGACTAGTGGCATTATGACGTTGAGGGATGGGTACTACGAAGATTAGTGTATAAAATATGTGGCTATTGTTATTATTATAATTATTGATATCTGACCTATGTAATGTGTGTATCCTTGAGATTGTGTTGTATTTAGACAAAAAAGAGGAGCTATCTTTAGAATGTAATTAATAGGGAAGATGAAGGGGTAGGGAAAATAAGCGTCTGCTTCATACTACCCCTTTTCGAAATAAAGTTTTCGTTCATTCATTCATTCAATGGGTGGCCCGCCCACACATGAGACACCTCAATTCTTGGTCAGAAAAATATTGTATTTAGACGAATAAATAACCTTAAGCAGAACAAAATACATGAGGCGGCCAAGTTAAGAGTTAAATGAGAGGGTTGGAACAGTCATCAGGTACTTACACCAGGCAGGTTAAGCAATCTCGGTTATCTGGAAAAATGATGTTTTTAACATATGAATGAATGAATGAAACTTTATTTTGAACATTAAAATAAAAACAGAACAAAAACAATAACTCAACAACAATAATGTTACATAATATGTTGGAAAAGGGGTAGTAAGAAGCAGATGCTTATATTCCCTACCCCTTCATCTTCCTTATTAAATACACCAATGATAATAACAATAGTAATGATATTAATAATAACAGTTATGATATAACAATAGCAACAATAACAACAAAGTTAACCATAGTTCTAGACGCACTATTCCCAATCTCTCATATCACTCATACCCCATTTTCTTCATCTCTGTTTTCCGCCAGGAATGTTTTTTTGTATTTAAATTTGAACCCATGAATAGTTGGACATTGTTTGATCTCGTCTTGTAAATTGTTCCAAAATTTAACTCCACACACATACTTTTCCTGGTGGTTCTCACCTTTGGGATTATGAATTTACTACAGCTCCTTAAATTATAAATTCCCAGTTTTCAAATGAATAATTTTTGGATTTTATCTGGCACTATGTTTTTGTTGACCTTAAATAGCAGATGTGAAGTGAAACATTTTACTAAATCATCCAATTTTAATAATTCGAACTGCAGGAATAAAATATTAGTATGATCTCGATATCCTACCCTGTGTATGGTTCTAATTGCACGTTTTTGGAGGATAAAAAGGAGCTGTCATGAACTTTTGTCATTATTGCCCCAGACTTCTGCACAATATGTTAGGTATGGCAGAACTAAAGAACAATATAATCAATACTATGCATTATCGTTTGAAATAAATTTGGCTTTATTAGTTAGTAAAATGCTTTTAGATACTTTAGTTTGTATGTGTCTGATGTGTGTTTTCCATCTTAATTTATTGTCTATTATGACCCCTAAAAACTTAATTTCTGATACAGTGTCTATTGCAGCACCATCCATTTTTACTTGCCTTGCGATTACCAAAGAATATTACTTTTTCTTTAACATAGTTTAAGAAAAGCAGACCATCTTGCGTAGAATTAATTTGATCAATTTTTCTTGAAGACTCGTCTTTGCAGCCAATATTGCAAAGGTTGAACGGCTAACAATTTGGTCCCTTCTTGCCGGTTTCCCGGCCAGGGCGCAAAACGCTTGTCGGAGCGTGGCATTAATCTGTCAGCTGTCGGCACGGATCCATTCATCAGGAATGGCCTGGTAGGGTGCACGTGAGCGTGTGCACGTTACCACTTACTTCCTGTAACCAATCTGCATCACATGCCATCCTCCGGACGGGTTTTTCCGTCAACGAAACGCTCGCAATTAATTAGACGCAACCGCAAGAAAAGGCGGGGGGGAAAGTGATAAGCTGGAGAAACAGCAGCCGTTGAAACTCTTTGCAAGGAGAAGAAAATTCGGTTATTAATGGATACACATCATGGATGAATAGTCTTTATTGTCATTATACAATAGTATAACGGAATTGGAAGGCTAATCCTTTCAGTGCAAGTAAAAAGAAGTAACAAGATAAAAAAATGTCAAGGGAAAAAACCCATTTATCAGTGATAATGGACAAAAACATTGTGATTTTTCAGACCTGTATTGCCATATTTTTAAGCGATTTTTGATCTGAAAAGATAAGTGCATTTTCTGTGCTAGTTTTCTTTTTTGTGAGAACTTAATCATGCAAACCTATCTCAATGACGTTAGTACACGACTGGACTATAGATCTACAAATAAAAACAGGGTTGTAATTGAATAAATTGTCTTAATTGTCATTACACAAAAGTATAACGAAATTAGAGGGCTTCTCCTTTCGGAATTAGAAAAGATTTAGAGTGCGACCGGCTAGCTGCATGCTAGCATCAGGTAACCGCAACTTCAGCAAGGTATCCACGATGATTAAAATTCAAGAGTCACGAAGGTAGCAGTTTCCCACGAGTTGTAGCTCCAGGTCTTTCCTTTTATTGGTAGTAGTTCAGGTGTTGGTCAGATAGAGGTTTGTAAGGGGGTGCCCAAAGAGTTGTTAACCTAGCCGTAGCAGTGAGCTGGACATTCAACCTCGCTATTGCTTTCTCTCCTGACACCCTCTCAGTCCTTTCCTGGACCAAATAACAATCCACGCAGCACCCGCAGGTTATCAAATTTTCTTTGCACTCTTCTAACTTTTTTAAAATTCCAGAATCACGAATGTAGCAGTTTCCCACGAGTTGTAGCTCCAGGTCATTTCTTTTATTGGTTATAATTGGGCTGTTGGTCGGATAAAGCTTTGTAAGGGGTGCCCAAAGAGTTGTTAACCTAGCCGTAGCAGTGAGCCTGGCATTCAACCTCGCTATTCCTTTCCCTCCTGACGCGCCCTCAGTCCTTTCCTGGACAGAAAAACAATCCACGTAGCACCTGCGGGTGATCAAAATTTTTTTGCGCTCTTCTAACTTTCCTCAGAGTCCGATTTAACTGATAGATTTATTTTCAACGTAACGAGCCAGTAAGGCTACGAGCTGTCGCGTCGCACCATCATCTGTTCTGATGGCCAATTGTGCAAATATATAATATATATACCGTAAATTCCAGACTATAGAGCGCACTTGATTATAAGCCGCATGCGCCCACATTAAAAAATGTCACACAAAATTAACCCAAATCCGACTTTAAGTCCCGCGATTGAAACTAAATTTCCTTCATTAAAGTACACAGTCCAAAAATCACCGCCGGCAAAATTAACGGAAAATGATACCGGTACTTAAGGTTTGATGCAGACCGTTGAAAGTAATCCAAGGAAAAAAGTATATATTTCCAAAGGTAAGGGTGGGAAAAATATATATCCACTATTGTCCGCCGCGTCCACAAACAGGTCTGTCTGTTCCTCACCTTTACCGGTCCCCACTTCCTGTCACCCCGCGTTTGTTCCGCCCCTCCTTTTTCATTCGCCCGTACAAAACATATCAGAATAAGTGTCTAAAATAAATACAAATAAATACATTACAAAAATCTACAGTTGTAAATACATATTATACATGGGTTGCACATATTTACAAAGAAAGACGGTACACCGAGAGAGTTTTCAAAGCTTTAGTAATAATAATAATATAACTTTCATCCCAAACGGTGCCTGTGACAGGGCAGTTAATGGTAGCAACACGCTCGCAACACAGTAAACGGGTCTGGTAAAAAAAATACCGTACTTGTAAAAATCACGGTAAACCGTCCTCATCTTCCTCCTTAGAACTGAAGCCATCAAAGTCGTCTTCCTCACCATCGATCCGTTTATGCCAAGTTTACGTGCAGTAGCTCTGTTTCCTTCTTTATCGGACTGCTCAATTGCTTTTAGCTTGAAAGCTGCGTCATGTGCCTTTCTTTTTGCATTTTGCATGATGAGGGTATGTTTACGCTAATTTAATTTATGCACAAGCCAAGAAGTTGCAGTCTTCCTCGGCGCATATATTCCACCGGTCTAAATCTTGCCTTTTTGTACTCGAGCGCCGCTGGCGGCCGTTAGAAAATTACATAAATTGGCCGCATCACTGAATAAGCCGCAGGGTTGAACGTTTGGGAAAAAAGTAGCGGCTTATAGTCCGAAATTTACGGTGTGTGTATATATATATATATATATATATATATATATATATATATATATATATATATATATATATATGTGTGTATAATTTTTTTTTTTTTTTTTTTTTTTTTTTTTTTTTTTTTTTTTTTTTACTCCTAATGGATCTACCTTCTCCTATGACAATTTCATCTCTTTGGTTCTTATGAGTTCTTGTTTTATTTCCTGCAGAGATCCGCGCCCAGTTGGCGGAGCAGCTGAAGTGCCTGGACCAGCAGTGCGAGCTTCGTGTGCAGTTGCTCCAGGACCTGCAAGATTTCTTCCGGAAAAAGGCAGAAATCGAGATGGACTACAGCCGCAACATGGAAAAGCTGGCCGAGCGCTTCCTGGCCAAGACGCGAAGCACTAAAGACCATCTGCTCAAGTAAGAAGCGGCGCTCGCAACAGGGAGGATAAAGAATCCCTCATCAGTCCACCTTTCAGATAACACACGCCATTTTCCTTGTTCTTCATATCATAGCTCACCGTTTTACATTAGCGTTGCGCAAAAGCAATCTTTTTTCATTAAAACTAATTTGAGGCACAATGAACATAAAAATATCAATACTTATTGGAACTGGTTAAATTTTTGGGGAACATTCAAAAAGTCATGGTAGGGTTTCATGTCGCCCAAGTTGACAATATGAAGCCGTTATCTAATTGTCTTAGATGGGAATTGTTCTTCTTGGTTGCTCCAGACAGGTATCAAATTCAAGGTCACATTTTGCTGTAGTTTTTTATTTCTATTCTTGTCGTTTTAGTGTTGATTATTTTTTTAATTAATTGAGTAAAAAGATCAATTGTGGGGGGAAAAATTCCTTTTAAACTCGTGGTTTTTTTGTTTTGTTTTTCTATATTATTGCCTGAACACTGAACAGCTAACTAAGTTCTGTATATTGTTTTTAATTTTAGCCTTTTTTTTTTTTTTACTAGAAAACAAGCAAAAATATAGTAAAAATATAGTACCGTATTTTCCGCACTATAAGGCGCACCTAAAAGCCTTTATTTTTTTCAAAAGCTGACCATGCGCCTTATAATACAGTGCGCTTTATTTATGGATCAATTTTAAAATTGCAAAGTTTTCCAACTAACTTGCAGCCGCCGACTCGATTTTCCCCCGAACGCCAAGTAGTACGCGGTGTATGCTGGGATTTATTTACCGGCGTTTCATTGGCTAACCAATGTGTCAATCATCATTTGAATCAATCACTATTGGCTAAAGTTATTCGGAGGTCAAGGGGTGGATCCTTTTTATCATTTACAGGCTGGCATTGGCTTAAACGGCAACACAAAGCCTGCAATTGGCCAAAACAACGGTGTATGCTGGGATTTATTTACCGGCGTTTCATTGGCTAAACAATGTGTCGATCATCATTTGAATTGATCACTATTGGCTAAAGTTATTCGGAGGTGAAGGGGCGGATCCTTTTTATCATTTACAGGCTGGCATTGGCTTGAACGGCAACACAAAGCCTGCAATTGGCCAAAACAACGGTGTATGCTGGGATTTATTTACCGGCGTTTCATTGGCTAACCAATGTGTCAATCATCATTTGAATCGATCACTATTGGCTAAAGTTATTCGGAGGTCAAGAGGCGGATCCTTTTTATCATTTACAGGCTGGCATTGGCTTGAACGGCAACACAAAGCCTGCAATTGGCCAAAACAACGGTGTATGCTGGGATTTATTTACCGGCGTTTCATTGGCTAAACAATGTGTCGATCATCATTTGAATTGATCACTATTGGCTAAAGTTATTCGGAGGTCAAGGGGCGGATCCTTTTTATCATTTACAGGCTGGCATTGGCTTGAACGGCAACACAAAGCCTGCAATTGGCCAAAAAAGATGAATGTTTATGGCACGTGGCTGACGGCATAGAGAAAGCATTTTTTTCTATTCTGTATTTGAAATTATTTTATTCTCCTGGATTTACTACCCTCACAGATATAAGAGGACATTGGCTGCACATTATTATGAACACAACGACTTCGGTGAGCTACTTCGGGTTTTATATTGTCCCTGTATCTTGTTTCAGACTGAACTCGATGTTTCTGTGATAAGCGGTGCAGATAATGGATGGAATGGAGTGTCTATTTTTAAATTAAACTCAATTCCAAGTGTTTATTGTCATATGCACAGTAAAGTTGCGAGCGAAAAAGAAAATAGAAACTCAGGAATGGTTGGCATTTCTTGAATCCCAAGACTTGAACCTTCCGAATGATGGAACGATGCATTTGAGTGACATCGTACGGACACCGCATCCGCACGTGTTCTCGACACGTATTTGCGTCTTTGCAAGCTTTGGGAATGTTAAGGGGGTCATAAGTTGGACTTAACTATCTGACTGTTTTGTCCACGTTCCCATTGTAGCGCCTTATAATCCGGTGCGTCTTATCTATGTCAAAAATTGGACCAAAAACTATTTTTTCGGGGTGCGCCCTATAACCCGGTGCGCCTTATAGTGCGGAAAATACGGTACTTGTAAAACAAAATAAAAAAACGTGATTGAAATATATAATATCACAATATATAATTTAAAAATATGATATGAATAGAAAATTAATGCAAGGAATAGCCCTCCAATTTTCTGGTACTTTTGTATAATGACAATAAAGACCTATTTAATCAACTGTAATTCTGTTTTTATTTAGACATTTATAGTTGATATTTTGTTACAGACGTATGCTCTCGGTCTCTAAGTAGATGAATAGATACATACTTTATTCATCCCCGTAGGGAAATTCACACTTTCAGCAGTATCCTTGTGTTAAAAAATTATAAAATAAAAGATATAGAATACAAAAATACCCAATATAACGTTTTGCCATAGAGTATTTAAATAGTGCTACAGAAAATACACACTGTAATAAAAATAGGGTAATATGCAAATGTGGGGGTGGGGTTTCATGTGGGCTTTTACTCCCCCGGGTGGAGCTAAAGAGCTTCATGACATGAGGAAGAAATGATCTCCTCAGTCTGTCCGTGGAACAAGACTGTGACAGCAGTCTGTCCCTGAAGCTGCTCTTCTGTTTGGAGATGATACTGTGTAGTGGATGTAATGTACGACGTTTGCGTGTCACTGTTTGTTTTCCCCATAAAAAAAACCTTGCACAGAAAATTCACTTTTCTTTTAAAATAAATAAAAAAACACATCGAAAATGCAAATTAGGTCTGAAAAATCTAAAAGCAATTGTTTTTTTTTTCCCCCTACTACCTGCACATGATTTCTTGAGTTGCGTTTTAGTTCTGTCTGACCACATAAATAAGTCCAGTGACTTCTGAGGAAGCAAAGACCCCCACCCTCATTTCTGATAATCCCCTTAAATCAATTTTTATTGGTCAAAGTCCTAAAAATGACGTCAGCGGCGCTCCAGCTAATGCTAAGCGCTTTGATCCTGAGCGTAAATGAGCCTTTAGCATTTCCCTCCAACGTGAATCGCTGACCCCGGCACATGCTCCGTTTCAAGTGCCTTGCGTGACCTTCAAAAGAGGCCAATGACATTTTCCTGTTTGCATCACAGGCCAGCGGAGGGAGCGCCCCGTTTTTTCGCCCCGGGCGCCGCCGTCACGTGTACTTCCAACTCTAGGCTCCAGCAAAAATAAGATCCATACTGAGTTTTTATGACCCCTTTAATGCGTTCAGGATCTCAATTGTCGTTCCGAATCGATTTTGCTTCACTAGAGATGCCTTCTGCTCTCATTTACTACAACAGGGTTCCTACGGTTTCTTGAAATCCTTTGTACGGGTGCTTGAAATCCTTTAATTTTGATGTTGCTTTTTCAAGTTCAGAAAAATGCTTGAATTTGGGGTGACAAGCTTGAACTTGCTTGAAATTGTTGCTATTTCCATGATTCTTGGCAGTCTAAAGATCTCATCTCATTAGCCGTACCGCTTATCCTCATTAGGGTCGCGGGGGGGGGGGGGGGCTGGAGCCCATCCCAGCCATCTCCGAGCAGTGGGCAGGGGACACCCTGAACTGGTTGCCAGCCAATCGCAGGGCACACAGGGACAGACAACTCATTCGCTCATTCACACCTGGGGACAATTTGGACCGGCCAATTCACCCGGAATGCATGTTTTTGGAACGTGGGAGGAAACCGGAGTGCCCGGAGGAAACCCACGCAAGCATGTGGAGAACATGCAAACTCCACACAGGAAGTCTGGAGCTGGATTTGAACCCATGACATGAACTTTGCCGCACAAGCGCTAACCACTGCGCCACCGTGCTGCCCCAGTCTATAGATAAATTGAGAAAAAAAAATTTAAATGTGTAAAAATGACGCTGACACGCATGCTCTAGTGCAGTGTTTTTCAACCACTGTGCCGCGACACTAGTGTGCGGAGAGAGATTATCCAATGTCACTTTTTAAAATTTAAAATTTTATAAAACATTTATGAATCATTTTCTGCAACTATTATGTCATTGTCAAGTGTCTGTGCTGTGAAAACTGCGGGTATTATAAATTATATTGTAATTAAACATACTGTTCAGTGTCATTTTCTAACATGTTTGGTTATAGGTGTGCCGCAAAATTCTTCCAATGTAAAAAAAAAACGTGCCCTGGCTCAAAAAAGGTTGAAAAACACTGCTCCAGTGGCTTATTGTTATGGCGTTGTCATGCGAAGCATCACCGCCTCTACTGGTCACATCCATGAGGACAGCTCTACTTAGAAAACCGGCACTTATGGCTCACCTCACTATGAAAAGCTGGCTCTTTTGGCTACCAAACGGCTCCTCAGATTTTCTTTTATGTTATATTATCAATAATAATGAATCAATACACCAAATTGTTTAGTAATTACTAATATGTTTTCTCAGGGGATCACTAAAAAACACATTAAACATAAATTAAAATATTTACAGATCTACAAAAGATTTTGTAAAATACAAAACAATTTTAGCTCTTTACACTCTGAAACTATTTATAGTTGATCAACAACACAAAATGCCTCAAAATGCAAAACTATGAAATGAAAAATAAAAATCATAACGCTTCACTGCTATAAACTAATGATAGAATGCAAAAAAGGTTGACTATTGACAATTCTATTTGAAATAATTTTAACCCAGATATTCTGAAAAACACGTAAAAAATATGAATTAAGATGAGTAAAACAAACAAAGCAGTTTCTAAGATTGAATGCTTTGAAGCAATCCATTTAATTTAAATGAGTCCAAATTTCGCCAATTATTCTGCTTTTTATACATACATTTCTTCTTTTAAATTTTTTTTTCTTCCATATTAAACTCAATAATTACCCAACACCTATAATGCCCTTTCCACGTTAGTAAACAAGTGTGACGTTTTAAAGCTGCGTGTGGATTCTTAAGGTAGAAGGACAATCAATAATGTATTTCCTCTATGATTGGTACTAGATAAATGGGAAAATTGTCTTAAAGTTTTTAAATTTGCCCTTGAAAAAACTGTACAAACCCTTTACAAGTATTTAGTTTTTTCCAAATACAGTAGACCAAGGATGAAAAAATAAATCCTTTTTGAGGTAAGGATTGTAAAGGGAGATTTAAATCTTCAAGACATTTTTAAATTCCTCCTCCTTATTCAAATATTAAATTTACGGACAAAAAAATAGTGCCCCAAACCACAGAATATTCTATAATGTAGAATAATTTCAAAAAAATCGAATTATCGGTCAATTAACTTGACCATAAACAAAAATACATACAAATATATGCTACACACCTGTAAATGTGTGAGTTACTGTTTTCCTACCATCTTATGCAAAAATTATATTATATTTGGATATATCCTACTGCATTTTTTTGGTCCCCCAAAAAATATATCAAAAAAAATTAACCCACTTTAGTCTTAAAATATATAACATTCCCAATATGAGAATGATATATATAATATTATTAAGAATCCGCTCCTTGTGCAGAGTTAAACAAGTCATTTTCAGGACCAGAACGGAGACAGGATCCACTTGCGTGCGTTTCTATTAGTTTTATTGGGGAGAAGGGAAAGGATTGTACACACGATCCTGAGATCGCTGGTCGCAGGGGGCAGGTTGCTTGGACGCGAAAGTGGTATTTCCGTGGCAAGCTATGGCAGTGTCAGGAGTGGAAAAAACAGGTCAGTATCCGGGATATGAGAGCAAAAAACGCGGTCAAGATCAGAAAATGGGTCGAAGCCGGGAAACAGACGGGGGCCAGAACAAGAGTAAGTCAGGGTCGAAAAGCTTGCCTAGTGTGAACTGATGTTCGCAGACGGACTGACAACCGGTGACCGAAAGACGGGGGTTTAAAAAGTGACAGGGAGCCAATCAGAGTCCGAGGCAGTTGGCGTCAAAGGAGCGGGCACAGGTGCCTCGCATCAGTAATCATGACAGTCATTATTAATATTTTTCTTTTTACTTCATTTATTTTAAATCGCTTTTTTTTTTCTCTGTACTTTTGTAGCACTTCCTATTCACTTCAAAATTCTCAACTTTAACAGTCAAAAATTACAAAGTTGAAACTTTCATGCCAATTTTGTTTGTAATGATGCAATGTTCAATAAAAAAGGATTAAAAAAAAAGTAAGATAACGTTTTTATAAAAAAAAAAAAATTGTATTAGCGCCCTCTGCGGACCAAAGTGGTCCTACAATTCTCAGTGTCACAACGGAATTGTGTGCTCGTATTTGCATTGATTCAACGTGCTTAATGGTTCATAAGTCACGCGATACAACAAATTGATATGATTGGTTGCCAACGCTGTCAACAATCGATTTTATCGATTAGTTGTTACAGCCCGAATGAATTAAATTCTTTTTTTTTAATTTATTCCAGGTGTAACATTTATAGTCGGAGTAGAAGAGGAAGTATTTCTTCTTCTTTCCGAGTCCTTTCTTCCTTGCGACAGCTGTGCATTTTGGGGGAGCGTTACCACTTCCTGCTGGGTTTTGTACCCTGGCTGAATGGGCTGTTTTGGTTGGCTGAGCTGCTGCTGCTGCTGCTGCTGCTCCTGCTATGTGTGTGTGTGTGTGGCTGTTTTCTGTATAAATGCGTCTGGGTGTCCTCTACCTCCTCGCCTGTTTTTCCAATAGCTCGTTTCATCTCCATGAAAAAAAAAATAAAGGCCAGCTGGACCATGAACTCCATTCTACCTTTAAGGCTGCACGTGCGTCTTATCTAGACCAGGGGTTTCAAACTCATTTTAACTCGGGGGGCCACACAATAGAACATTCTCTCGGGGGCCGGACAAGTAGATTAGAGAGAACAAAAAAGAGAGGAAGAAATAAAAAAGAGATAGAGGGAGAGAAAAGTAGAGAGAGAGTGAGTGAGTGAGTGTGACCGAGAGGGAGTGAGAGAGCGAGAGGGAGTGAGTGAGTGAGAGAGAGAGTTAGAGAGAGAGAAAATGAGAGAATGAGAGAAATGAAAAAAGAGAGCAAATTAAGGTAAAAAAGAAAGAGACAGAAAGAGTGAGAGAGAGAGAGAGAGAGAGAGAGAGAGAGAGAGAGAGAGAGAGAGAGAGAGAGAGAGAGAGAAAGAGAGAGAAAGAAAAGGAAGGGAGAGAGAAAGAAATACAAGTCTGTGAGAGACACCCGGCTTTGGCAACATCAACTTGACATATTTTGACCTGCAGCTCATTTTTCTCTTGCGCTTCTCTCGGCGTTGTCTCGTGGGCCGGCTTCAATCCCTTGGCGGGCCTGATTGACACCCCTGATCTAGACTGTGTTAGCATGGGCTCGCAATGTCCTCCAGGCAGAGAGCAGCCCATCATTTTCTGGGCAGTGTTGATGACTAAATAAGGTTTTCCTGTCTGCTGTCTAAGTTCCGCTTCGCCGTCTTTGCGTTCCTTTACAGGAAAGAGCAAAGTGTTCTGTCGCCGGTGAACTGCTGGAACCTGTTGCTCCTTCAGGTGAAGCGAGAGAGCCGCGACCATGCCACGCTTTCCGACCTCTACCTCAACAACATCATCCCTCGCTTCGCGCAGATCAGCGAGGACTCGGGCCGACTCTTCAAAAAGGCGAGTGTCTTCTGTGTACTTTTTACGTCGTTGGCATTTGAGAGATCAGTTTTCTATTATGAGTAGAGTTTATCCATTTTTATCACATGCAATCAGCTTTCTAAGCGGGAATATCAAAAAATGAGAGGTTGCTGTTTTTGCATTCCCGCAAACTAGAACTTTCTATGGCACGGTCTCTTTAGTGTCACGATACCCAGCTAAACCACCAAAGATGGAACGTGACCACAGCAGACGTGTAGTTGAAGCTTAAATTTCCTTCACTGGCCAATGAAAACTGCAAAAAGTACATTACAATGCATTGGGACCATGTGCCAGTACATAACGGTCTGATTTGCTTTTATCATATCGGCCCTCTGGCAGCAGCTTGTTGACTGTTCTGAGAAAGGGGACCAAAACTGACCAATGGTGAAGCAGCATTCAGCCACTTGGGCCCTCCCCTATGGAACAGTCTGCCCGAGGACATAAGGTCCAAGTGGACGCTTGATATTTTTTAGAAGTCTCTCAAGACCTACTTTTGTAATATGGCTTTGAACTGATCATTTTGATTCAGTTTTGATTTGTTTAGCATCTGATCTATTACAGTTTTGTAGTTGTTTTTATTCATATGTTAAACATTTCCTCATTTTTTGGGGCCACACACTGGTAGGGTGTGGTTCAATGGCTGAAATCCTGTGGCCATTTGCTTCGATGCCTATCAGTGTTGATAAACCCTCCCTGTGGTCCTTTCCTCACATGGTTAGTCTGTGCCTTGTCATGATCACGTTTCTTTTGCTATTTGCGTTTGCTTCTGTTATATTCTAAACATTATGTTTGTCTGTATTATGTGTTCTGAGTTGTTGTGGGGGGGGATAAAGGAGGGGATTTTTTTGGTCATCTTGTAAGCTGAATGTTTTTATACAGAACTTTCAATGGAAATGTATTACCTGTAAAGTGCTTTACACCAAAAAATTGATTTGATTTAACCCTTACATCTGTCTAAACCAGGGGTCGGCAACCTATGACACGCGTGCCACTGCTGGAGGGGTTAACCAGTGGCACGCAAGCACACGGCAAAATAATCATGATCTTTTTTTTTAATGCGCATTTTTAACTCAAATTTCGTCATTTTCAGTTGCGCGTCGTGTTGTTTAAAGGCTTTACGGTAGCGCCCCTCCTCCTCTGCTCCGTCTGTAAGTGGTTCCGAGGAGAGAAGATCCGTGTTTTACCCCTGCCACAGAAACACCGGCGCGCGATAAACGAATGAATCATGAACACTCCAGCAAAAAAAAATCGTCTTTTTCAGCCAGCGTGGACTGATGACTGGGGCTTTGTGCAAAGAAAAAAATGACCGTGCTGTTTGTGCATTTTGTTTCGAGAGCGTTGTACCTAATTCATCAAGTGTTAAACGTCATTACGAGACGAAACATGAATTCAAGCATGCGCTGTGTCCAGGTACGGCAAACAAACACAGACCCTGAAAACCTTTGTCACTGCTAAAAACTCAACCACTGAAGCAAGCTGTCACATTGCTCACTGCATATAGAAGCACGGAATACCATTTAATGATGGTGAATATTTTAAAGAAGTGTGTGTGTGTGTGCGTGTTTCAGGTTTTGATATTTTCTCCAATAAGATTTCATTGATGAATGGTATGGTAGCTGTCCATGTCCCTTGTTTTTTTGATTGTAGTTCATTGTTGATGAAGAATGGTTGATTCTGGTTAATTCTTGTGGTAAAAAAAGTCATGAATGTCTACAGGCCTTTCCACATGTTGCCCACATTCATCTTTTTAGTTTATTAATGAACAAGAATACTGGAAGATAAATTGGTCAATTATACGATTTCAATGTCTATCCATATTGTATATTTGGACTGGTGTAAAATGACACCTGTTGGATATAAAAAAAAGTTATGTGCGAGTCATTAATCTTGGTGTGTCACACTGATTTAAAAGGACATCAGAAAGTGGCACTCCACATCAAAAAGGTTGCTGACCCCTGGTCTAAACTATTACAATATGTTGTTGTTTTATAAATCATATATACAGTTTGAGAAACTTGTTAATCCTTCAACATGGATGGAGATGAATTGGACTTGCCATTGTGTAAGATTACTACTTTGTGATCTTCAAAACAGAATGTGACACAGAAAACCCAGAAGTAGCATTACCCAGAAGTGCTGTTATTTCACTATAGTTTTCAACTTAAAGCTCAAATAAACACAAAATATCTAGGTAGAACACTTGTTTTACTGGACTTGCATCCGTTGCAAGCCTGATGTTATGTTTTAAAGACTTTAAAAATGTAAACATTTTTGCTGTAAGGGTAACTGGACAGAAGCTGAAGGAGTAAATATTGAATCGGAAGCGATGGCTCACTTGAAATCTGTCTTGTGTCTTCAGAGCAAAGAGGTCGGCGTGCAGCTGCAAGAAGACTTGATGAAGGTTCTCAACGAGCTTTATTCGGTAACCAAAATCACTTTCTCCACCTTCTCGTGAGCTGCCAATCTGTTTTGCATGTGTGGTGGAACCCCTCCCTAGAAATTCTTGTTGCAAAAAGAGAGTAAAAAATGTGGTTATTTTCGCCTATAAATTAATAAAATCATCAATTTGAGCAAAATAATCTACATCTCAACGTTTTTGCCACACTCTTTACTGGTAACTCGTTTATGATTCAATTTTGTAATTTTACTTGAATTTTATTTATTTTTGTTTTGTTTTTTTTCAGTTCTAGCATTTTTAGTAATAGTTTTTCCGTTTGTTAAAAAATGATGGTGATGAAACAAGCAAGGCATATTTTTGGCAAGTGTTCGTTCCAGAACCCTGTTCGAAAACCGATTTGTTCGATCACCGAAATCATTTTTCCCATTAAAAATAATGTAAATCGTTTTAATCCGTTCCAACACCCTGAATGTTTACCTTGAATGTTTAACGTAAACATAAAGATAACCCAGGCTAATCGTACGTTCGCATTATCGTAATCTTCCGTACGAAAGATTCCCCTAACATGAACGTGTAAAAATAAAAAAATCAGGTCGTTTAGAAGTCATTTAGCACCGGGGTCTCCACAACAAGTGGTGAGCGGTTCATTGGAAAGGGGGCTCTGTTCCAACACCCTCAATGTTTGGCTCCGTTCCAACAACCTGAATGTTTAACGTAAACTTAAAGCTAACCCGGGCTAATCGTACGTTCGCGTTATCGTAATCTTATGAATAGGATTTCTTACCTTTGTGGTGGTCAGCAGAAGGCGCTCGCACACCTCCTTCATATTTGGTTATTATTTCTTTCTTAAATGCAATAGTTGTAGGCACTACTTTTCTTTTTTCACCTGTAGCAACTTTGCTGCTTGCACTGACTTTCTTGGGAGGCATAATAAGGGGCTAAAACACCCGTACGCCGCTCAGCATCGCACCCTAGCGTAGGCACTCACGCATTACCGGCGTTCAAACTCCGATTTTTTGACCGAACAGCGAAGCAAGAATTTCTCAAAATTTTTGGTCTGACACCGATTTGTTCGAACTGAGAGGCGTTCGAAAACCGAGGTTACACTGTGTATATATATATATATATATATATAATATATATATATAAATAACCTAAATAAATCTTATTTTATTTATAGACAGTGATTTTATTTCTTATATATTAATTTGAATTTTTTTAATATCCTCAGGTTTTTTTCTTTTTTTATTATTTTATCAAAATAAAGTCAAATGAATCCAGACAATGTATAGACAGTGTATGTTTAATATATATTATTTTTAATAAAAAAAAAAATCTTGTATATCTTCTTGTTTTTAGCGACAGACTGCTGTCACAGTCTTGTTCCACGGACAGACTGATGAGATCATTTCTTCCTCATGCCATGAGGCCCTTTAACTCCACCCGAGGAGTAAAAGCCCACATTAAACCCCACCCCCACATTTGCATATTACCCTATCTTATCTATCTTGTTTTTTATTAATTAAAGGAAGAAAAAAAATTCTACTCATGCATGGTAAATGGTAATTGGTCTGCATTTTATATAGCGCTTTTCAAGTCAATGAAGACCTTCCAAAGCGCTTTACAATGTGCTTCACTCTTACCCATTCACACACACACTCACACCCCAATAGGGAGTCATGCTTATTGGGGGCATTAGGGATTCAGTGTCTTGCCCAAGGACACTTCGACATATAACATGCACGCATTTTGTGTTTGTTTTACTTGTTGTTTTGTTTTGTTTTTTAACTAAAGCAACAACAAAACTAGACATTGTATTCTTAGACACTGTATTTTTAATATATCTTTTATTTTTTGGTTCGTTTTTACTTTTTTTCTTTTTTTAAGTGAAATCATAATATCCTCGATTTCAACATGTTGTTCCGACCCCCAAAAGCGCCGTCGTTGTGGTTTCGCTCAGTCAAGAGCAAAAACAACATCGGTTACTCATGTCCGTGTTCTCCGAAGCGACCGTTTAACTGCAAGTCAAGCCGCTAATTACAGTTTGTAAAACGTTATAAATAAACGTGGTTAAGTGACGCGCGCACACCGACTCGTAAACAAAGCGTCGACTCACTTTGGGGAGTTTTATATCCAGAAAGTTCAAACGAGGGCTGTCCCAGCTAGAGCGCCTCATCGTTCTCCCAAAGCCAAAGAGTGACAGAAATGTGGCGTTCCCAGGCAGTCTCGGGCGCATTACTGGAAAAATTAGTTACATTTACTAGTTACTTTATTTGAAAAGTAATTGCGCGACACTCAATATCTAGTCTCAAGAAAGAAATGAGTCTCAAAGGGCTGCACAGACCACAGATTATTGCAAAGCACAGACTATTATGACACCGTCCCCTGATCTAAAACCTACATGAGGGCAAGGAAAAACTAAAAAAAGTCAAGTCATGTTTATTTGTGACGCCCTTTATCACCAAGTCTCAAAGGGCTGCACAGATCAAAGACTATTGCAAACCACAGACTATTATGACACCATCTCCTGATCTAAAACCTACATGAGGGCAAATAATACATATTATCAACATTAAATATAGGTTATTCATATGCTATAGAAAAGAAGTGTGTTTTAAGCTTAGATTTAAACATTTCCACTGAAGTTGCAGATCAAATCTCAGGGGGAAGAGCATTCCACAGCACCGGGGCCCGAATAGAGAAAGCGCTCCAATCTTCAGATTTCTTCTTGGCTCTTGGGATCACTAGTAGACTAGCATTTTCAGAGCGAAGGCTCCGGAACGGAAGATGGGGGGGAACTTAAATCTGAAAGTTACGAGGGAGCAAGTCCATGCATGATTTTCTATACTACCAACAGAACCTTAAAATCACATCTTAAGCTAACGGGGAGCCAATGCAGGTTAGTTAAAATCGGGGTCATGTGATCAAACTTTCTTGTCTTAGTTAAAAGCCTCGCTGCAGCCTTTTGTACCAGCTGAAGGCTCTTGATTTTAGACTTAGTGAGACCGGAGAGTAGTGCATTACAGTAATCGAGGTGGGAGGTAACGAATGCGTGAATTATAATCTCCGCATCCGACTGAGATGGCATAGGGCGAATTTTAGCAATCGCGTTTCGGGAACACATTCCTTTGTGTAACGCGTTACTCCCAACACTGTCCCCAGGTGATGAAGACCTACCACATCTACAACACGGACAGCATGAACGCCGAGTCCAAGCTAAAGGAAGCCGAGAAGCAAGAAGAGAAGCAGATGGGCCGCTCCGGTCGCCAGGATGACCGGCAGACGCCGCGATCGCCCGACACTTTGGCCAGCATCAAGGCCGAAGACAAGCCCATCCGCCGGTCCAGTGTCAAAAAAATCGAAAAAATGAAGGAGAAGGTGAGCCTCAAGTCCGATCTCTGATGTGTATATGGAGGGCCAATCCTGCCATATGTAAAAATAAATGTAGAAATCTCTACAAATATGTACCATGCTAATAAACGATCGCATGAATAAATCGCATAACACCTAAATATATTACAGAAACGCAATTCCTTCTTATTTTTATTATGCACATTCTTATTTATTATGTCATTTATTTCTGTATTCGTTTACACATTTAATTTTTTGCCGGATTTTGTCATGTGAACCCTCTGTGTCCGTTGATCGTGTACTCTTTTCAAAGTTTTGTCCTGACACAATGCGCCACACGATCGACGACATAGTATATAACATGCATTCATTCATTAATTTATTCATTATCTGCACCGCTTATCCTCAATAGGGTCGCGGGGGTGCTAGAGTCCATCCCAGGTATCTTCGGGCAGTGGGCAGGGGGACACCCTGAACTGCTTGCCAGCCAGTCACACAGAGACAGACAATTCACTCGCTCATTTACACCTAGGGACAATTCAGACCGGCCAATTACCTGACATGCATGTTTTTGGAATGTGGGAGGAAACCGGAGTGCCCGGAGGAAACCCACGCAAGCACGGGGAGAACATGCAAACTCCACACAGGAGGTTCGATCTCATGACCTCAGAACTGTGCCGCACACGCGCTAACCTCTGTGCTGCCGTGCTGCCAGTATATAACATAGTGCACGACAAAATAAACAAATACATCACTACAAAAAAATGACAAAATTAGCGACAATATACACAACTAAATAGACAGGTAAAAAAGTGGAAAATTGCACGACAAAATGCACAACTAAATTCTCAACAAAACAACATACACAACAAAATAAATACAGAAATAAATAAATGAAAACATAGAGGAAAAACTGTGAGAATAGATTAATGACAAAATACTGTACTAAATACTTGACAAGAGACTCGACAAGATTCTGGACTAAATACTACACTTCTAAATAAATGTTAGGTTAACCCCAACACTTGTAATAAAAACCTGCACTCAAAGAAGACACAGAGACGTGAATATGACTTACTTGCAAGGAGAATGACCATAGACTGCCTGTTACAGTCTACTAGACACTCTGAAAAAGTCTATTTCCTCCTTGCCTTTTTATTGTATTAGGAACGCACTAGTTTACATAATCTTTCTTCTGCTAAAGGGAGGGGGAGTGACAAAAAAACAGTTTGAGATCTGTTTTCACAACAACATCTTATCGTATAGACACCTGTTTAAACTTACAACAACATGTTATCGTATCAACAATATTACTACTATTGAACTAGGCGAGAATGGCACACTAAGCAAGAATATACACAGTATGCAACAATAGAATAACTTATTTACAGTTTAAATCCATCAATAAACCACAATGCAGGACTAAATACATGGCTAAATACTCAACTAAATACTCAACTACACGACTAAATACACGACAAAATGCAAGACTCAATACATTACAAGATGCACGACTAAATACTCATTTTGTGTACTTTTTTACCCTGGTCATCCTGGAAGGGGGATTACCACTTGAGAGGCCCATTCTTATTTTCCTCGTGCTGAGGTTTTGAGTCTTTCCTTGCCCGAATGTTGGTTTCAGATCAGGGGATGGCGTCATTGTGGCCTGTGCAGTCCTTTGACACATTTTGTGATTAAGGGCGTCACAAATAAATGGTACTTGACTTGACTAAATACTTAACTAAGCTAAATAAACGACAAAGTGCAAGACTAAATTCATGACAAAATACTCGTCTAAATAATCGACTAAATATTCAACTAAATACTCATCTAAATATTCGACTAAATACTCATCTACGCCAGCAAATATACGACAAAATGCAGGACTACATTTATGACAAAATACTCAACTAATACTTGACCAAATACTTGACTAAATCCCCAACTAAATACTTTGCTACAACACTAAATATATGACAAAACGCAGTACTAAATTTACGACTAAATACTCGACCAAATACCCGACTAAATGCTAAACTTCACCAATAAGTATACGACAAAATATAGGACTTAATACACGACAAAATAAATGACTGCAATCACGAAAAAATTCTAGAAAAAAATCGCGACAGAATACTTCACAAAATACACGACGAAATATACGACAAAGTACAAGACTAAACAACAAAATAAACTAGGAAATAAATATCAAAATACATCAATAAATTGCATTCATGTCATATATTTCATTATCACGTGATTTATGTTTATATTGGTAGGTATTTATTAACTATACATTCATTTTTACATAGGGCAGGATTGGTGTAAAATACACGTGAAGTCCTCAATGGCAGAGAACTAATTGTGATGAGAACCGCTCCCTGTGTCGTTTTTAGAGACAAGCCAAGTACACGGAGAACAAGCTGAAGGCCATCAAAGCCAGGAACGAGTATCTTCTCGCCTTGGAGGCCACCAACGGATGCGTCTTCAAGTATTACATCCACGACCTCTCCGACATCATCGACGTGAGTTTTCTAATGAAATTTAAAGTTTGTTCTGGCATTGATCAGAATATTCTGTTTCATTCTGTGTAAGATATTTAGGAGAATGATTCATGCCTTGTCAGTTAATGACGAGTCTTTCAATTCTGCATTTCTATCTCTGGGTTATTCCAAAACACTTAGAAATTCTCTTTCTTTCCAACAAAAACTAAAGGAAAACAGAAAAACAAAAACTAAAGGAAAACTGAGGGAAAGAGACAAGTTAAAAAGTAAGGGAGTAAAATAAACATAGAGAAGAGAAAGAACAAGTGATACAGAAAATGAGTGAAAGGAATGAAGTTAAAAAGAGAAATTTAGAGCAGGAGAACGAGAAAAAGTTGGATAAGGGGAAAAATAAAAAGAGAAAGAACAAGAGATGAAAGGAGTAAAGAAGTTTAGTAAAGAGAGAAAATGAGAAACACAAGAGAAAGCAAGAGAAATGGAACATTTTAAAACTGAGGGAAAGAGAAATAAGAGATAAAGAAAAAGGAATACAAGCCCCAAAATTCAAAAGGGAAAAATGGAGAGACGGGGGGAAGAGAAAGCAAAAAGGGTAGTAGCATATATCTAAAGATATTGAACTCTGCTACTGAATTATTTACGTCATTCTAAATTTCAAGCAAGATGGAAAGAACTGGAATAATCATTATCTTGCAAGAGGATCGCAAAACGGCTTTCACTCAGCCAAGAATTTAAGCTCATTTATAAAACCAAAGCATATTTGGGTGGAAACATAAGTTGGCCTGGAGAGGGATGGGCGCCACCAGGTTGTACTTGCCCAAGACACACCACAGGAAATAGTGCCCCTATGACCCAGGTGGTTAAGGGATCTAACCAACCAGTATGAGTTCAGTCATGTAGTACTATTTTTGGGGCTATTACCTTCCAAGATGCTTTAAACTAGGGGTCTCCAATGTGTTGCCTAGTTAGCCTCCCCAAGACCTCCCAAATATCTCGCGAACTGGTTCTGAAAATATATTGTGAGTCGATGTGATTTTCTAGAAAGTTTGATTATTTTATGTTATTTTGTTTTTATTTATGTATTTTGAATAAGCTTAAATTCTTGGCTGACCGACGGCAAGACAAACACAAAAATAGTATGTATGGGTAAAGTATGTTGGATTGTTTAATGAGCTTCCATATAAAGGATTATTTAGCGATTTGCGGCAAAACAGGGTCTGTTGGTGTGACAACCTAGATGTAAACTGTAGTTAAAAATGTGCCCTATGTATGTATGTGTATATATATATATATATATATATATATATATTTATATATATATATATACCCTGGTCATCCTGGAAGGGGATATATATAAATTTTCCGCACTATAGGGCGCACCGGGTTATAGGGCGCACCCCCAAAAAATAGTTTTTGGTCCTATATCTTCCATAGATAAGGCGCACCGGATTATAAGGCGCTACAATGGGAACGTCGACAAAACAGTCAGATGATTCAGTCAAACTGATTACCCCCTTAACATTCCCAAAGCTTGCAAAGAAGCAAATACGTGTCGTAGACACGTGCGGATGCGGTGTCCGTACGATGTCACTTAAAGCGTCATTTCGAATATCATTCGGAAGGTTAAAGTCTTGGGATTCATAAATGCCAACCATTCCATAGTTTCTATTTTATTTTTCGCTCGCAACTTTACTGTGAGTATGACAATAAACACTTGGAATTGAGTTGAATTCACTCAACTCATCACAGCAACATCAAGATCGTTCTAAAACAAGATACCGGGAGAATATAAAGCCGCATAGCTCACCTAAGTTCTCACGTTCAATAATGATACGCAATCATGGTCTTCTTACAACCGTGAGTGAAGTAAATCCAGGAGAGTAGAATATTTACAAATACAGACTAATGAAACATGTTTCTTTATGGCGTACTTTAGCAAGCTTGCTACGCCATTGCTAAACTCGGCCGATTGCAGGGTTTGTTTTGGCCCTCTAGCCAATCCGAGCCTCCGAATAACTTCAGCCAATAGCGATCGATTTAATGGATGATTGACACAAAATTAAGACTTTTAGGTGCGCCTTATATTGCAGAAAATACGGTATATATATATATATATATATATGTATATATATATATGGGGGCAGCGCAGTGGTTAGCGCGTATGCGGCACAGTTTTAAGGTCTTGGGAACCTCCTGTGTGGGTTTAAGTCCAGCTACTGGCCTTCCTGTGCGGAGTTTGTATGTTCTCCCCGTGCTTGCGTGGGTTTCCTCCGGGCACTCCGGTTTCCTCCCACATTCCAAAGACGTGCATTTCAGGTGGATTGGCCGGTCCAAATTGTCCCTAGGTGTGACTGAGCAAGTGAGTTGTCTGTCCTCGTGTGCCCTGCGATTGGCTGGCAACCAGTTCAGGGTGTCCCCTGCCCACTGCCCGATGATTGCTGGATTGGGCTCCAGCACCTCAGTGACGCTATTGAGGATAAGCGGTGCAGCTAATGAGATGAGATAGATATATAGATATAGATGGATATAGATAGATAGATAGATAGATATAGATGGATATAGATATATACAGATATATATATATATATATATAGAGAGAGAGAGAGAGAGAGAGAGAGAGAGAGAGATAGAGAGATCGATAGAGAGATCGATCGATCGATCGATCGATCAGGGTTGGGTAGGGTTACTTTAACTTGATTACTTTCAATTACTTTTGGATTACTCCAATACCAAATATGCTAATAAAAGACAAAAGAAACTAAATATGAATAAAATTATGACTCACAACACGTGGTAAGCTTTCTCTCCTGGCTTTGATCTCTTTGATCTCCGGCAAAACTAACATAAAATGCGACAGGAACAAATAAAATAAATAAATAAAACAGCTTGCCAACATCATTTTTGCCGTCCCATGTACAGTGGAACCTCGGTTTTCGAACGCCTCTCAGTTCGAACAAATCAGAGTCCGACCAAAAATTTCGAGAAATTCTTGCTTCGCTGTTCAGTCAAAAAATCGGTAATGTGTACGCTAGGGTGCGATGCTGAGCGGCGTGACCAACTGTTATCGCGTGCGGACGTGCTTCGTTTTGCTTTCGGAGCCCCCTTTCCAATGAACCGCTCACCACTTGTTGTGGAGACCCGGGTGCTAAATGACTTGTAAACGACCTGATTTTTTATTTTTACACGTTCATGTTAGCGTGATCTTTTGTACGGAAGATTACGATAACTCGAACGTACGATTAGCCTGGGTTAGCTTTATGTTTACGTTAAACATTCAAGGTAAACATTCAGGGTGTTGGAACGGATTAAAACGATTAACATTATTTTTAATGGGAAAAATGATTTCGGTGATCGAACAAATCGGTTTTCGAACAGGGTTCTGGAGCAGATTATGGTCGAGAACCGAGTTTCCACTGTATTCCGTTACTCCCCAAGCCTGCACAAAATTTAGTAAATTTATTTATATTTAGTTTCTTTTGTCTTTTATTATATATTTGGTATTGGAGTAATCTAAAAGTAATTGAAAGTAATCAAGTTAAAGTAATTAATCCAGTGTTTTTACACCGCTGTGCCAAAGCACACTGGCAAGTTATTGTCAGGTGTCCTGCGGGGAAACTATCCAACTTGTGTGCCTGTGTGGTCTAGCAGAAACTGTCTTTTATTTAGATTTACTTTTGACGAAGATGCCACGGCATCAATCGGTGGTGTGCCTTGGGATGTTTTTCCAAAAAAGAAATGTGTCTTGGCTCAAAAAAGATCGTAAAACACTTGATTAATCTAAAAAATAATTGAAATCCAGTGTTTTTCAACCACCGTGCCACAGCAGGTGTGCCAAGGGAAAGTACCCAATGTGTGTGCCTGTGCGGTCTAGCGAAAGCTAACTTTCATTCAGATTTACTTTTACCGGAGATGCAACGGCACCTGCAGGTGGTGTTGCGCGGCATTCTTTATTCAATGAAGGAAATAATCAACCGTTTCTTTAATTGATAAAGTAATCCTACTACTGTAAAACCTCGTGTATAACGCACATCCAAACTTATAAAGAAATTCAATTTCCTGTTGAAACGTGTCTTCAAATTTGTGAACAGTGCTGCGACTTGGGCTACCACGCCAGCCTCCACCGGGCACTCCGGACGTACCTTTCGGCTGAGCAGAACGTGGAAGTGTCCAAGCACACGGGTTTGGAGACACTAGAGGGCGCCTCTGAGAGTCTGGAACCAAACGGTGACAAACAGAAACTGATGGAGACTTACAATAACGTCTTTTGCCCGCCGGCGCGCTTCGACTTCCAGTCCCACATGGGCGATGCGGTACGTAATTATAAAATACATCAAAAATTTGTTTAAAAGTGATAATTAAATACATCTGAAAGTGTCATCCCAAACCAAATCCCAGAAAACTAACGAAAAAAGACCAAATCAAACTAACGGATGAGTACAACATCTGGGAAATATTTTAAGTACAAGTAAATGTGGAAATATATACCAAAAACATCAATACATTTAAATATCTGAACTCTATTAAGATAATCAGTACATAAATACACATGGATGAAATTGAATATAGCACTGCATGTTCAAATAACACAAAACTAGATAAAAATTGAATTAAATATCAGAATTTTACTTTGAAATAATGATGAGTAAATTGATATCTATTATTTTAAAGTATTTTGTACAAAATAAAAAAAATATATATATATATATATATTTGTAGATGATAGATTTAAATACCAATTTTTTTTTACAAATAAATACACAAAACAAAGAAAGTAAATGTAGAAACGCACGTTAGAAAAATAAAATATCAGTTTTATCCCAAAAAAAAAACATAATTATGTATAAATAAAAAACAATTGGAAACAAAAATGGATACACAAATTTAGAAATATATTTGTCATAAAAACAGTTCACCTAAAAGTAAATGTGTAATTAAAAATACATTTGACTTATTTCACTTTCCTCATAAATACGCAAATCAGAATTATTGTAAAGATAAAGGTGGGGAAAAATATGTAAAAAACAATTACAATACGTTTGATATTTTTAAGTTTTATTAACAAAAATTAGTAAAAACGTAAATATGTGAAAATTCTGAATATCAATTGTATATGCTTGTATCTATTTCCAATTAAATTTTTACATGTATAGAATTTTTTAAACTTTTTTGTTTTAGTGACTTGAAAAGCGCTATATTAATGCAGATTATACTGAATATACTGTATATATAAAACGTATATATTATTATGAGCTTTTACATTTATTTACTGGTGTATACATTTTCTTTAATTGTATACTCTCATTTTAATACATATTTTTAATTTTGTATTTATTTCTTCGCTTTATATCATTCATATTTTAATTTACGGTTTAAACGAGATTACATGAGCACGATAAAATAATCTGATTGGTTTGGACAGAAAACACATGTTTAAATGGAGTGAATAATGTTGGTCGCTAGATGGTGTGTGAGCATAATAAATGAGCAATATGGATAGTGAAACTTTGTTACATAAATGATACAATGTGTCTCTGTAAGAAGAAAGGAATGTAGGGAGGCAAGCTCTTGAGCGGGCTTCCCGGCACTGAAGTGAAGGCACCAAGAGGGCAACAATTGTTGCAAGCATACAAACAGCAACTCGATATAATCTTTGGCCTCGTTGAGGTACTTTTGAGGATAATATCCAAACTATAATTTCCCTTACAGCAATAACAAACAATACACAGATATTGTCAACATGAGATATAGGTTATTCATAAGCTATAAAATAGGGACCCCTCATCTCATTCTAATCAATGACAATAAAGACAATTGAATTTTGTCCTAGATTGGCGCGATGTGTGCACAGCAGCCGTTGGAAAGCGAGCTCCTCCAAAGGTGCCAGCAGCTTCAGTCCCGTCTCTCTACGCTGAAGATCGAGAACGAAGAGGTCGGGAGACTTTTCATTTGTTAGCGTCTCTTCTTCTTATTGAAATGTGACTCGTTTTTAATCGCCCCCAGGTGAAGAAAACCATGGAAGCCACGCTTTCCACCATCCAGGACATGGTCACAGTGGAGGACTACGATGTTTCGGATTGCTTCCACCACAGCAACAGTATGGAGTCAGTCAAGTCCACCTTCAGCGAATCGTATCTCAGCAAGCCCAGCCTGGCCAAGAGGAGGGCCAATCAACAGGAGACTGAGCAGTTCTACTTCACGGTCAGTGTCTGGTTGGGATGACTGCGCATCCCGGGATACGGCGAACTCCGCCTTATGACGTTTTCACTTTGTGGAATAGGAACTGTCTTGATGCCATTTTCCCCACTACACCACATCAACAGCAAATTATTTTGTGTTCACCGGTTCATGTCTCCCATTGGCCAATTAAAATGCTGGTCTGCTAAACGCAGATATGCTATTGGCTGAATTATCTCCCACAATGCTTTAATTTCCATCATGTAATTCAGAATCGTGTGTGCTTTGTAAAAGAGTCTGCGATACAATCCTGTATTTACCAGCTATGGGTCCCAAGACTTATGATGAATGCTAAAGAGGGAAGCAAAATCATGATAACCATGGATCTAAGCTTGCGATTATCAAGAAAGACCAAGAAGGCACAATAAACTTTTACACTTGATAGTACTGTGCCGTAACCCAGGGATGTCAAACTCAATTGCACAAGGGGCCAAAATTCAAAACACACTTAAGGTCGCGGGCCAACCAGGATAAACATTTACTGAACACACTTAAACTGAATGTTTTTGGAACATAAATATGAATAAAAACAGACAAGAATATTAAATTTAAACCTTAAATCAGTATTTATTATTTTGCTGTAAATAAAAATATCTTGTTAAATTATACAACTTAGAACTTAACTTAAACAATTTAACATTAAAATAACATTCAAATTCCTTTGCTCCTATGTCAATATATATATTTAAAAAAACTTAAATATCCCAACAGATTTTGCTCTCCTTACTATATCTCCTGTCAAAAGTAGAAGTATGAAAATGCTACACAAATTATTTTGTAAAAATGTCACAAAATTCTGAGAACAGGGAGCCTGATGTGCCTACCTTTGGCGCAGACGGAGTAGGGCGATAGATGGGAGGGAGTGCTTGCACTTTTTGCAAAGCTCCACCCATCCCTCCCACTCACCCAATCAAATAACTTTAAGTTCTCTTCCGGTGTTTTGGCGTATTTACAATTTGTTCCGTGGATTCATCAAAAAGTATCTGAACACTGAACACAGATTATATAGTGAGCTTTTATATAAAGGATTCTTTAGCGTTGTAAGGCCAAAATGATTTTTTTTGTGTGACACCTTGACTGTAAATTGTAGTCAAAGCGTGCCCTATATATTCTGAAAAGTACTACTTTGTAATTCAGCTTTGGTTTGGCTTTGCGTGCATCTGAACAGGATCAATGGCTCAAGTTTTGAACGAGATGGAGAAAATTTGCATGCAATAAAATTTGTCTCTGAGCCATATGTACTCATAGAAAGAGCCATATCTGGCTCGCGAGCCATAGGTTCTCGACCCCTGGTATATGGTATAGTATACGTCATATATGAAGGAATAGGTACAGTGACTGAAACGTCAGAATATGATGTCCAGGGATGAGACGGCGTTGTTCATATTGACTGGCCATTAATAACAATAATGTAAAATGGTCTTGCGGGCCGGATATGATTACACGGCGGGCCGGATGTGGCTCGCGGGCCGGGAGTTTGACACATGTGCCGTAACAAATCAACGATCAATAAGAAGCAGAAAAGCAATCCAGTATGTCTGCTATTGGTTGACGTCATATAATGTGCTGGTCTGCGATTGGTTTGTGTCACAGTGTTATAAAAATAACAATATGCTATTAGCTGAATTACCTCCCACAATGCTGGTCTTTTCATTCAATTCATAATCTTGTGCGCTTCAAGACTTGACAAGTTGGCAATACGATACTGTATATTCTATAGTCTATTCGCTATGGGTCAATGGCCTGCAGGGAGCCCAAAGGGTGAAGCAAAATCATGATAACCATGTAAAAAAGCCTGCGATTATCAAGAAAGACCAAGAAGGCACAACAAACTTTACTCTTCAAAATACTATGCCGTAACCAATCAACGATCAATTAGAACCAGAAAAGCAATCCAGTATGTCTGCTATTGGTTGACGTCATATAATGTGCTGGTCTGCTATTGGTTTGTGTCACAGCGTTATAAAAATACCAATATGCTATTAGCTGAATTACCTCCCACAATGCTGGTCTTTTTCTTCAGTTAATAATCTTTTGTGCTTCTTCAAGACTTTACAAGTTGGCAATACCATACTGTATTTTCTGTAGTCTATTCGGTACGGGTCAATGGCCTACAGGGAAGCCTAAGCGGAAAAGCAAAAACATGATAACCATGGAAACGAAGCTTGCGATCTAGAGATGCGAAGAAGGCACGCGAATCACTCTAGTTCCACTCCTGTAACCTATCGACAAGCGGCACTGTTATTAAGAATAAGGAAGCGATTACCGGCTAATTGCCGTAGGTTTCTAATCCCCACCTTACAACAATTTTGCTTTGTGATTTCCAACTCATAATCGATTCATGTCGTATTCTGGGGGTCTTCTGTTGGAGGGAGAGCTCCTGAGCTGAGTTTCTCATGTTTTCTTGTAGAAGCTGAAGGAGTTTTTGGAAGGCAGGAACTTGATCACCAAGCTGGAGGCCAAGCATG